>NC_027750.1:0-10755 GCF_000695525.1 Brassica oleracea var. oleracea
AACCCTAAACCCTAAACCCTAAACCCTAAACCCTAAACCCTAAATCTCAAATACCCCTCAATCTCAATTACCCCTTTAATCTCAATTACCCCTTTAATCTAAAATACCCTTTAATCCCAAATACACATTATTCTCATATATCTTTTATCCCAAATTCCCCCTAATCCCAAATACATATATTCTCTAGTATACCATTTAATCTCAAATACCCTTTAATCCTCCTGAACTAGCCGTTGAATCGTTGAACTTTCTCGATTCATGATAATGGGCTTAGCCAAAATAAATAGCCCCTAATAGTTTCCCTCAACTCCGTCGCAAACTGTCTTGATTCATTTCTCTCATATTTGGCGATAATTCCTCGGCAACTATCTCGACTGCAATTTACAAACAAAACCCCAAAAACATTAAAGTAAATCGCAAAAGCAAAAAACGGTGAACACAAGTATAACGACCCTAAGCCTGGGTTTATAATTAAATCTAAGGTTTATGATTAGAATGGTTACTTTTAACACAAGAAAAGAGGAATAAGGCACCTTATCATATTGATCACTTGCTCCATATCACCAACCCACACGAAACGTCAACAGGATCTCCGACAAAATGGATCAACTACGGTGAAAAAGGGATCACGGCGGCGTAAATCGGTAACCGGTGGTGGTTGGTGGTGGCGAACGTCTTCAAAGTTAAGCGCTTTCCAATCCATACTAAAACAAAACAGCAAAGAGGATGAAGAAAGCAAACCGATCGTTCAATTTCACGCAAACCATGAACAGGACAAGAACAGAAGAAAAACAAATTTACGATTTAGAGATTTACAATTTCTTTTCGAGGAGAAGCCGCGCCGGAAGGAGACTCGTCCCGAAGAACCGCCATCCCTAAGATTGCTCCGCGCGCCGTCGCGGAATCCGTCGATGGAAACGATGTTGGGTTTTAACAGAGTTGGCCTTGCGTGAGATGCAAGCGTTGTTGGACTCCATCCTGTCTCTCAATCCGCAGAGGATCTTGGCGTTGTGTGTGGATTTTGGACTCTTCGTTTAGGTTGTGGAAATCGTGCTAGGGATGAGTGATCTTGATGGTTTGATGGTTTGATGGTTTCGATCTCTGCGAAGAAAGAAACCAGAGGGTTTCTTGATGGAGATCGTCTTTCTCGACGTCGTGCTCTGACTCTGTGTCGTTCTTGGCTACACGATCGTCGTGTCTGTTCTCCGGGAAGAGAACTGTAACAGATAGATGAAAGAGGGTTCAACAATGGTGGAAAGCAAAGAAGCCCTAAAAATTATGAGAAAGAAAGAAGATGTATTACCCAGATAATGATTGCTTCGCAAGGAACGGCTCCTCTCTCAATCATTGAACTTCGTTATTTTCTCTCTCTGCGGTTTCTCAAAGATAAAGAATAAGAATGATTCAAATTTTGAAAGAGAAGGAGGAGAAGTTATAAAGAAGATCTTCGCGAATCTTTTAACGGAAACAGAATTAGCCGTTGCTTTGGATAACGTTTCAGGTTGATCATTCTATGTAAAACGGCATCGTTTATTACTTATTTAAATCAAGTCAACAAAGAAACACCGTCATGCGGCGCCAAAGGTAATAGAAAGCGTTGACCTTTTATTGATCAGTTTCAGTCAGTATACAAACAATTAAACAAGGGTATTAAAAAGTTAACAACAAAGTTGATTATATATATATGACTAGTTAGTCATGAAACGTTTTTCCTTTTCTCTCTCTTAGACGCTCTGTCTTCTCTCCTAACCAGCAACTCTCAAATTTTCAGATTGACAGCTCCGGCGGCTTCTATAGCGCCGGAGCTGTGCTGTCTTGTTTATAGATCTCCTCTGTGTGGTCCTTTTAAAATCTGTCTTGTACCTGGTTTTTTTCCTTTGTCTTGTTGTAGCCTGTTTGTGTTAATGGTGTAGCTCTTTAGGTCTTGAGGAGATCCTTCAGTGGTCCGTAAGATGTGGTGTGGGTTGATTTCATCGTCGCTGCGGCGGTTCCCTTGATTGTTTTGGCTAGATCTGTATTTTTTTCTGGTGTACGGTGCTGGTTGATGCCGTCTCTGATGTGGGTTGTTAATTCTTCCATCAGTTTTGGTCAAAGCTCTGTTTTGTGAGTCGTTTGTGGTCGGCTTTTTGGTCTTTAGTGCTCACCCCTTCTCTGGTTTCTGGTAACCCAAGGAGCTCCTCTTTTCTGGTTTCGATTTGTGTTTTTCTCACCGCATGGTATCAGGTTTATGTCTCTCCATGGATGGGGCTGTAGTCTCTGGGAAGAGGTGGTTCACATAACACCATCTTCGCCGGCTTTTGTCTCCGGGAAGAGGTGATTCCTTTACACCGTCTTCGCCGGCTTAGCACCGCTTTTGTTTGCGGTTTGGTTGTTCTACGATTTTCAATGTCCTATGAGTTACTGTCTCTTGTTGTGGCGTTTCCGGTTGATTTTCCATTCCTGTATTTGGTCGCTGCATCTTCAAGGATACTATTATCATTAAAGATGCTTGTTCTTATTTGTTGGAAGATCAAAGCTCTGGATTCAAGCCTTTTTCAGTATGGTTTCGCTGATGGTGAAGTTCCGTTGGAGGAAGCTCATGTCTCCCGGTCGTGATGAGTGTTCACGCGGTGGTGTTGAGTCCTGTGTGGCTTTAAGGCCTGGTTAAAGCTTTTGTAATTTATGTTTTGGGTTTTGTTCAGCCTTGTTCGATGCTTATGTTAGGCTAAGTTCTTTTTTGACTTAAGACTTTTAATAAAACAACAGATGAAAAAAAAATAAAATATATATGACTAGTTAGTTGATCAAAAAATAATATACTCCCTCTGTTTCTAATTAGATGATGTTTTAGGAAGAGATTTTTGTTTCAAATTAGATGAAGTTTTGAAACTTTTAAGGTAAAAACTAATAAAATACTAAAGCTGATTAATTCTTAAATTAATTAATTGTTCTTCTCAATATTTATGCACAGTTCACGAAGTCAACAATAGTTTAATTACCTTCTTTAATCCAACATTGATTCTCCTCACAATTTTTTGTACAACTATAAAAACAACGACTACACTAATAGAAAACCATGCATTTTTCTAAAAAATGGATCAAAAGGAAAAAGTAAAAGAAGAAAAAATGAAAGACAAAAAATATTATTCACCAGATCTCTGAGAAGGATCAACCAAACACGTTGGGTTCAGAAACTGGATTTAAACAAATCACCTAATGAAGAAGAAGAAGAGCTTCACCCCATCGACGAAATTGATGAAATAGTACGAGCTATCCTAAAAATTAATTTTTCTAAAGCTTTTTAGCTCTGATATTTCTCATTCTCTGTACTTTTCTCTTATGGTCGTTGGTTTAAGTGTAAGAGAAGGAAGACAATAAATTTATCAAAATAAACTAAGTTTAAAAAAAGAGATTAAATAAATAAAATAAAATATTATCTGAACATATGTTTCCGTTTTTTATATTTTTATGTTTATCTGTATAAGTTTACTAGAGCATGTTTCTGCGTTTGTCACATGCTATTGATTAGTCAAGTAAATAAAATTGCAGAAAAAGTAATTAACGTGGCAAGAAATATATATCCACACACCAGATTCATACAAAATACTCCACTTGAAATACAACGTAAAAGGAATATAAAAATATAAAGTTCAAGCAATTTAACTTCATGCTTGTAAAATTTGGCTCCAAATTAAATTAAGACACTAAAAGATGTCGCGTGACTGTTTGTGTTCTACTCTATGAGTAGCATTACTTTTGTCTCTCTAATCAAATGTTTTGAATATAAATATTATTTTTCTTAATCTGTGTGTTTTGTACTAAAACATCATCTAATAAGAAATAGAGGGAGTATATGACTAGTTCAAGTTCATGATGCTTCTTGTTCTTCTGTATGTTGTTTTTGTTTCTCGGCTTTCTCTACCTCTAACTTCCCTCAGGGTACTCAAACTTATCTTATTTTCACTTGATCCATCAGACACTATTTAGACAGCCTCTAACTGCAACAAAAGCACGTCCAATGATAAGGGTTCGACGATTGGATCTCTCAAAATGCATCACAAGGTTAAGGTTCGTCCAGAATATATATGATTCGTTGTAGGTACCCACACGCGTGGAAACGAATGTAAAAACAGAACAATGCTTATACCTTAGAAGAGTCTTGCTTGATGTAAGAGAATAGCTCTTCAAAAGTCACTGTCTCAGGCTTAGTGACAACCTCAGCAGCAACCCTATTAGCAATATCAGAGTTGGAACTCAACCTGATAAAAAGACAGGAGCTCAAATACGTTAGAAAAGTCACATGAAATGTTAAAAACAAAAATCGCATGAACAAATAACTTAATACACATTTGTCTACCATTCAAGATAATCTTTAGTAGGCTGAACATCGACATCCATAAACACCCGAGACGATGACATAGAAGTGAGAGCAAGGGTTACTGTTAATACCAAATGAACCGATGTGATTATTCAAAACATGCATTACAACCGCCTCATCTAACAACAAAAGAATTACCTAATACAGTTCCAACTGAAAGACTACAAATAAGCTATGAATATGAGTATGACTCTAGTAGGGAGTACTAACCTCCAAGATGTTTTGGGTTCACAGTGGTGACCAAAAGAACGCTCGGAGTGCTTCCATACGACTTGAATTTCTGGCAGAAGTCGGCTGCAGCCTTGTCCCACATATAAAGCTTCATAACCGGTCTGCTACATAACATAGAAACCATGTGTTAAAAATAATATACAAAACAATGAAAGCAATAACAGTAGAACAAACTTACTCATGTGTCTGAACATGAACACATAAATGCCGCTTCTCTGCTATGTCAACTTCATCAAGAATCATATGGTCCAACTTCGTCAAGAATCATATGGTCCGTGATAGTCTGCCCATTCACCAGATTCATGTGGCCAACGTAATCTGAGATAGAACAATTTAAATACGCAGACATCAAACATCAACTCTAATCATATACCAAACGTGTCATCAAAACTAAATATTCAAACATGTCTTACCATAAAGATCACCCCTGGAGTCGCAATTGGCCTTAAACTCCTCATAGGTGTGGAACCTGAACCTATCTTCTGGAAACAAAACCGGAGGGTTCTCAAGCACCGACAAAGAAGAATTCCAAGAAAATGATACGGTGGCGACATGATCAGCAACCCGATACTTATCTTTGCTTCTGGATCCAAAAAAGTTGCTCAGGTTATACACAGAACCAGCTACCAGATCAAATGTCCCAACACGTCCGGCTGGGACAAAACCCTGAATAACGGTACCCTGTGAATAAATCCAAATCATCGATTAATATAATACTACCCCAATCAAACAATACTAAAGTAAAAGTCCAAACTCTCCCAACCGAGCAATATTAAAGCAAGAGGAAGAAGCTAAAAAGACGGACAAACCTCTTCGTCGATAAGGAGCATCTCTTGTCCAATCAGGGTTTTCGTGTTTGGATTGTGAGCCTCCCAGAAGTGAATCAAACGAAACCTCAAGTCAGCTTTGCGTGGGCCGTGGGAAACATCTCTGAACAACATCACTTGGTCGACACGCGCGGAGGAGAGAGCGGTAGCAGCGTCTGGGTTCATCGGATTGGCAGATGAAACAGCAGCCTTCTCGGTAGGGTTCATCACAGCCACGGAGGCATCAATGGACTTCCCGTTTGGTTTCACAAACGCGGAGGAGTCGACGGTCTTCTCGCTGGTCTTGCGGTCGGTGGAGATTGAAGATTTGCCGGTGTGTTCCATCGCGATGAATGTCAGAGAGAAAATTATCAACTTTGATGGAAACATGAGCTAGGAAAACATATTTATAAATAGAAAAATGGAGAGGAAGGCGAAAAGAATCCATTGAATGAGCTTAGCCAAGGTTTGATTAGAGTAGTTAATGGCGATATTACTCGGCAAAACGAGTTCAGGGAAAAGAGAGATGGAAGAGATGGAAGTCAAAAAGTGAGTGAAGAACAAATTAGGGTTACGACAACAACACGTAACACATCGGGCCAGCATCTGCAGACTGTGGGCTGAAAACTTGCAGATAAAACAGGCCGAAAACATCAGAAGCCCAAACCAACGTTACTCGCCGATGACTCGGCCATTTGCTGCATTACTACTGGTCGATTTTTCCATCCGACGTGGATGCTTCAGAAAGGTTGTTATTTAGCTTTTAGTATAGTTTTGATAAGATAAGATATATTATTGAGCTCTCTCTGTATTCGAAAGTTTCTGTGCAGCAGACCCAATAATAACATTTTTACGGGAAAAAAATATGTATATTTTAACTTACATATATAAGGATTGAATCATGCCCTGTTCCCAGCAAATTAAATATGAAAAAAATTTACGTGTCACGTTTAGTTGCAACTGCATAGTTTGTTCAGTACTTTGCTCAGCTTTTTCCCAAGGTCCTGTAAATAAATAAATAAACTGAACCAAATAAAAAGAAAAAGCAAAGAATAACATTCTGATGTGAATAATGGGAATATCCACAACGCTAGAATTAATTTTTTATTCAACCCTAACCAACTTTCAACTCTCCAATTGATAGTTGCAACAACACCTTTTCATTAAATTGTGAATTAATTGAAATGAAAACATTTAATTAATTGGAATTCATAAATAAAAATTTATACTAATTGATTGGGATTAATAAGTTCCAGTATATAGTGATTTTCTTAATACTCAGCAGCAAGTTATAGACCCGATCGAACCCAACATTTTCTCGCTAGGTACCTCAATCTTGTTCATTTAAGCTAGAGGGCTTGGATATGTGTGCATAAAAAAACGACGTAGTAAAAACAGTTAGTTGATATTAGGTTAATTTTTTTTTTGTTCACAGCCAAACGATTTCATTAAAATAATTTAAACCAGGGCCGGTACAGCATCCTGGTTTAAACAGAAGTCTGCAAGGGTTTTTTTCGCTACAGCGTCTTCGAACACTAAGTTAATTATTATTTACCATGCATATAAAACATAAACTCACGGCAAGTTGCTGATGTAATGAAACATGTTTAATATGATTCATATTGGTTCACAACGGAAACCCCTCAAGCATTACATTCATACCACTGGCATAATACTGCCACACATAAGTTGCAAATTAATTAATAAGAATAATATTTTAAGATTCTTTGTTTTGTTATATTTATGTACACTAACAATTTAGTTAAATCCGAATGAAGGATATTAAAATACATGATAACTTGATGTGAAAACCGGCCAAACTGGAATTTGACACTATAAATATAGAATAGGATTCGGGGTCTCTCTCTCTCTCTCTCTCTCTCTCTCAACCGTACCAAGTTCGAACTGATACGGTAGGATCGAAAATCATTGCAGATGGATAAGCAATCTAAGCCGAAGCATCCCAAGACCAATGCTTATGCCACCAGCGTTGCCTCTTCTTCTGAAGGTATACTATATATATTTCGCCAGCCATCTCGAAAATAAAGTTGCCGTATAAAAATTGACTTTATTTAAAAATGGCTGATGAGGTGGAACAGAAGTAAGCAGTCTTGAGTGGGAAGAAATAGCAATGACTCAAGAAGAAGACGAATTGATCTGCAGAATGTATAAGCTCGTTCGCCAGAGGTTTTTTGATTATTTCATCTTTTAAGTTAGATTTTAATTTTATCTGTGGGTGAATACTTATAACTATGTGATGATTTTAACAAACGGTATTATTAAGATTTAATTTTTGGGTTGGCTTGTGAAGGTGGGACTTAATAGCTGGGAGGATTCCAAGAAGAACAGCAGAACAGATTGAAAGGTTTTGGGTGATGAAGAATCATCGAAGATCTCAATTACGTTGATTGGCTACCTCTATGTCATTTTTATATATATAAAAGAATAAAGAATAACGAAATAAAAAATTTATTTACGTAAAATTACGTTTAAAAAATAGACATCCTAAGGCTTTGATCGGTAACCATGCGGAATGGCGGAATGACATATGAAACGCGATTCCGCAAGTATTTTACCAATCAAGAAAATGTTGCGGAATTGAAAAAAAACGCAAAAACGCAAATCTGCGTTTTTGCTGACAAAATTATAAAGAAAAAGTTTATTAAGTGGAAAAGTGAGTTTTAGTAGATTATGGTGGAAAAGTTTACAAAATTAACACTTTTATATTATTCAATTATATGTTAATACTATCTTAAAATTTAAAATACATACTAATAATTTTTTAATGATGAATAGTTATGTTGTAAATACAAATTTATTATAACTTTTATATTATAAAATGTTAATCTATTGTTAAAACATATTGAAAGATAAACTAGATATTTATAATAAAAACTAAAATATTTTTAATACATCTTACTTGTTTTCAGATTTATAATCATTAGTTTAATATATATTCCACCATTCCACAAATTTTAAAAAATTTCGCCGCTTAATTAATTTTTTCCACAGCTTAACTATTATATCTGTGATTCCGCGATTAAGCGATGGTTACCAATCGGAGCCTTATTCATCGAAGATCTCAATTACGTAATTTTTTTGTTTTTTACTTCGAATTTTTCTGTACCACCTTACAAGACCCATTCGGATATTTTTACATTTCTGGTCGATAACGGATTTCGAGTTTCGAATTTTATGCTCATGCCTAGAGATACTTATCTAAACCCTTACTTCCACTTGTCAAGATATAATTAGCTCAGATTTTTAATTTACACGAAAAATTAGTTTGTTAACAAAATCAATTAAAGTAACAATATTTTATGATTTAGAACTCTTTTTCGAGGACCCAACCGATAAGGTTGCCCTTAGACAAATAATGTCTATTATATAATAGGATGTCTAACTCTGATTAGTACATTCTGATTAGTACAATGTCTTTTGGAAATGAGCCCAAAACTAAATTCATGTAGATTTTGTCTTTAGATCCAAAGTAAATAATATCTTACTAATCATATGCGAAAGAGTTGGACATAGACCGAAAAAGCTCAACAATTAATATCAGAGCCAGGTTAACGAAAATCTGCCAAAAGACCATATTACACTTGAAGTAAGAAGCTTCACCTTCGGTGGAAAGGAGAGGTACGTGACAGAGACCAGACAAAGATCCTGAAAAGTTCGGTTGTGGAAGAATATATTGTTAAAATGATTTTACGATTAAGGGTGCTGAAGACTTATATCCAAAGTCTCTTTCTAGTGACAATACAAATATTATGTGGATATTCTAAATTATGCTACAAGGATTAGCTGGAAGGGTGGAAACTAAAAATTTGTGTAGTACTTGGTTTGAGAAGAAGTTCGTTGTGAATCCAAACAAAATGCTATACTAAAAATTCAAATAAATAATATCTAGTATATAATAGGATATTTAATTTCAACTCTGATTACGAGGTATTTTGGGAAGGAATCTAAAACCAAATTGGACTTTGCTTTTCGCAAGAGTTGGACATGGGTTTGAAAAGTCCAACAATGGTCAAGAGATAATAATATGAAACAGAAGGCGGGAATTGGTTTGATGTAAACAGAGGGGAATGTGTTGGCTAACTTCAACGGCCAAAACTATCTGAGTCTTCGTTATATTTCTCCGCCTCTTCAACAGATAACAAAAAAAATCCATAAACAAAAATCTCTTCCTGGAACAAAACGGGTATATTAATCTATTCCGCCTCCTCTGGAAATATTCTTCAATTATTTGAATTAGACATGTGTGTTGGCATGAATGGCCATCTCTAGGATTATTTTCTGCGCTGAATTTCGATTATTTCAGATCTAGGGTTTTGGCTTTTTAGGTCAGTTTTTATTTGACAAAATTTGGCGATTGTTCCTTTAGGGGCACACTAAATATGTGGGCTTAAGAGAGAGTTTAATACGGAAATGTTTTCAAGGGAGATAACACTAAAGGACGTGAAAGCCACTGAGAAGAACCGGATTCGTTACTCCTCTAAGCACATTAAACATCTCCCACCAGGAACCGTTACTGAGTTTGAATGGAAGGACTATTGTCCCTTGGGATTCAAGTAATAATTTCATGTATGTTTCAAGTTCTCATGTGCAGGGAGGGATATTTAGTTTTGTTGTTTTTTTCTTTTTCTTTTTTTACTTTTGTAGGCTTGTGCAAGAGCTTGAGGATATTAATCATGCTGAATACATGAAATCCATCTGCAATGATGAGACATTGAGGAAGCTTTCTTCCGGGAAAGTTGGTCATATGTTTCTTCTCTCCAAAGATGACCGCTTTCTCATTAAGATTCTTCGCAAATCCGAAATCAAGGTACAAATCTTTGTTTTCCTCTCCTTTTTTTTATAAAAAAAAGGCCTGAGTGATCTCGTTTTGGTTATGAAAAATATTTCTCATGTAGGTCATACTAGAGATGCTGCCTGGCTACTACCGACATATTCATAAAAACAGGACAACCTTGTTGTCTAAGAACTATGGAGCTCGTTCTCTCAAACCTATTGGAGGTGTTAAGGTAACATATATCAAACAGAAATAGTTCTTAAATTTTTATTTATTTATTTTAAAATCATTTGGGAATGTTTGTTTTGGCTTAGAACTATATTTGCTTAAAATCAATCTTCTCTACTTGTTCTGTTTCTTTCCTCCGTAAGCAGACATATTTTGTCGTCATGTCAAACATACTGCAATCAGATGTTTTTATGAACAAGGTCTATGATCTAAAAGGTTCATCACAAGGCCGAACTAACAAAAAGATCAAAGTGAGAGATAAAACCATTTTGAAGGATACCGACCTTGATTTTCATTTCTATGTGGATTCCTTGGCCAGGCACCGCCTCCTCAAGTGA
>NC_027750.1:11555-47080 GCF_000695525.1 Brassica oleracea var. oleracea
GTTTATATCTTTGATTCTTGTCTCAGATGCTTACCCAAATTTGTCGTCGCGCAGGCAAACAAAGCTAGACTGTGAACTTTTGGAAGATGAAGGGATAATGGATTACAGCTTAATGCTTGGTTTACAAGTGAAATGCTCATGTCAAGGTGGCTGAATTAAGCATCCCTTCCTATAAGTGATAAAAGAGACTTCATATCTTAATTTATTTATTTTTAAGTCGATGATCGGGTTTTATTTGATCACAGGTTCAGTTTATGGATTAAGCCTTGTATACGACAGCTTCACATCACGAGGTAAACATCATCCCCTATCATAACCATTCTTCTTTTGCTTTTTTATTACTGTAGGAAATAATATATGAAACTGTCAATCTTGAAGGCTCTGTTGACAGCAATAGTTCCAAGCTGATGAATACAGCCTCAAACTCTCCAGATAGATCTTCAACAATGTATTCATGCACTCCGAGCAGAGGTGATCTTTAAATCCGTCCCTAATCTAAATTAACTGTAGAGAGAAGCCTGTCGTGCTATATATAACATGGGGAGATGTTCAATGTATTCATTATTGCAGATTCAGTTGACAGTGAGAACTCAGTGATAGAATCAGTAGCAAGCATAAGTCCCAGTCCAGCACCAACCAAAGCTTCTGATTCTTCACAAGGAAGCATTGCTTCCATACCAAAATTCACCGACATCTTCCAAAACAGGTAAACAATCCATGATAATATCTTCTTCTTGCGTTCAGTTTTTACCATACTAGACCACAGTACGCTTATGATGATTGTGTGTTTGTTGCAGCTCAAGCACAAACTTCGGGATGAAGATACCGGGACGAGCACGAAGAATCGAGAGAGGAGAATCAGGGAGTGTTGTGGGCAAGAACATTAGAGAAGAAGAGGAATGGTATGACGTAATCTTATATCTTGGGATTATAGACATCTTCCAAGACTATGGTGTTGATACAAGAATTTTCAAGGGTCTAAGATCAAATCAATGTAGTATAAAAGATTGTCGAACCAATTCTAGGTGATTATGATGTAAAGGGAATGCAAGACCATGCTTAATCTAAGTGCTACCAGTTTTTGAGATGATTTGAAACTAGATTACTAACTAAAATGCAATAAAGACACAAGCTTTCTTTTTTATAAGAAGGGAGAACTCATGGGCTATGGGAATTGATCTTGGGTGATCAAGATTCAACCTAAAGGTGTCAACTTTTAATCAATCTATATCTTCCTTAGGCCTAGACACAATCCTAAGCAAACTCTATCCCTAGATGAATGCTCATTTACCTAGATAACTCAAGCATCAAATTCCTTTGGTTGAATGTTAACTAAGTAATCATTAATCTCAAGTCTACTAGCCATCTTAACACATTTAACAACAAATCCCTTTGGCAAAGGATGTTAAAAGCTTAGGAGAGTTGGTTCAGGCATTTCATCAAACACCTTCCGGGTATGAAATGCCTAGAGCTCAACTTTAGAGAGGCCAACTCTAAAATTGCATTAAAAGCCCTCTACTAGCAAGGAATAAGATTGATCTATACCTAAACACCTTAGATCTAGCTTAACCACCCTTAATCTCCCTAACCCATGAATCCAAAGATGACTACTCACTACTCTCCATGATGAGCCCAAGAATCAAAGATGATTTGGTGCTAAACATGATAAGAGATCAAGAAAATCAAACAATCACAAGAGAAAAATGATCAAGATATGGTCTTTCACCTAAAAGTTCTTTTGTGATTTGATAGAAAACAAGATAAGATCCTACAATTAGGTCTGAAGGACCTTTTATGTAGCTTAAAGTCGAATCTGGTTTAACCCAACAAACCTGGGTTAACCAAAACACAAATTGGTAATTATCTGGTCAAACCCGGAAAATGTTGACTTTCTTGACTCGCAGCGGCCACGTGAAACCGCTCTGCCTAGCCGCTGGGGCACTCGCAGCGGCTTACTTGCTTCGTCATCAGCGGCTTCCTTGCTTCGTCATCACCCCTCTGCGACAAGTACGAACGCGGCAGGGAACGAAGTATTTTCCCAGCGGTCTCGTCACACCGCTGCGTCAGGCCGCTCCCGCATTTGGTCTCCATTTCTTGAGTCTTCATCTCTCGAGCGTCTACAGCGGCTTCGGTACACCGCTGCGTAAGGCCGCTCCCATACTTGGTCTCCGTTTCTCAGCGCTGGCAGCGGCTTCTGAGGGGCCAAAAGACCGCTGGGACTTCCTTATGCCGTTGGGACACTTGATCAATGCGTCTCCTTCTCGAGAATCACCCCTTTTTGCCTCCAAACTATCTCTAAATGCTCCAAAGTCACCAATTGAAATCTCCATCACCTGATAAGGACATATGTAATGCAATGCAATCCTAAACATATCTAAATGCTATCCTAAATGGTCAACATATGCTAGAATGAATGGTTAAAACAATGCAAATTGAGAAGATATCAGGTGTGAGGAAACGCATTGAACATTGTTACAAGTCTATTCAATACAGCTCTAAGACAGTCTCAGCTGTCCATCCCAAGACATACTCCTCTCGATTCCAAGGCTTCGTCTCTCAGATCTTCTTACCAGAAGAAGATCATCCTTATCATTCATATTAACTTCCAAATTTTCATTTATTAGTTTTAAACTTTGATTTATTAACTGTATGAATAAAAACATACATTAAAAAAGATATTTAATGATTTTATAGGCAAACCACACTTATTAGTTATTACATTTTATCACTAGTACAAACGATATTTGTTTTTGTTTTGTTTTTAACAGCGTAAAGTTGACTCAGAAGTAGTCTTTAAAAGTAGGGAGTTTGATTTCGCCCTTGCTGGTAACCGGAATAGTAAAATCCCCGAGAACAGGAAGATCAATGGAGAGACCTATTTCGAGCAAATAGTCAATGTCCCAGTCCGCACCAACGTCTCGAGCCAAGTTGAACAGTATACTATACGGCACTACGATCGGAACATCAAGAACCGTCATGTCCTTTGCTTTCAGTGAACCAGGGTCCGGTATCTTCCCCTTTCCAATTTCCCTATCAGTTTTTTATCATAATGATCATTAGATTACACTTCTATTAGCGTTTACATAATAGAACTCGTATTTCAAACTATAAACACTTCTACTTTTGTAACAAGTTTTATTCAACGTACAAATACAAAACGCTATATATGAATACAAATTTTCAAACTAAAAACACTTCAGTTTATTATTATGGGTCCTTTATAATTCATTTATAATAATAAACTGAAAAATCAAAACATCTAAATGGAAACCGAAGAAATATTAAGATCAAACGAGAAGGATGGGTTTTACCGGCCACCGCTGTGAATAGTGAAATTGATCTCGCAGATCGGAATCGCGTGACCGTAAGGATTGGTGACTGAAACTTTGGCTAAGTACTCGACGGAGTCACGGTTCACGTCTTTAAGGTCGACGTCCGTAACCGAACCCTCCGGTTTAGGAACCCCGGCGAGGTTATCAGCCACGAAATCTTTTGCCTTATCTAGTAAACTCGCCATGTTGATTCTTTCTCGCTACAACTTTATTTTTTGGTTTCGATCGGTGTTAATGTTACTTGGTATGATAGTAGGAAGTTCTTTCTGGAATATATATAGATGGACGGCATTACGAGATTTTATAAAGTCGGTCCATGTGAATGGATTATACATGTAATGTGTTGTGTACGTGTGAGGTATTTCACGAGTGAGAGTGAAAGCGTGGGGTATACGTGTCTTGTGTCTGATCATTTTCCTGACCATAATTTATTTACGTGAAAGACTTCAAATCTGAAAATAAAAATAATACATAATAAAACAGATATTTTGTTTGCATACACGTATAGATAAAGTCGGCATACGTTGAATAAACTAACATATTGCGCTTTCTAAACTACTTTAGTTCTTATTCTTTATAGCTACAAAAAGTTGGAAATTATACGCGTAACGAATAAGATGCGCAATGGATTAATGGACCGACCTTGTCCGTTCATGTGCACCTCGGTGGACTTTAATATTTCCATGCATCGCGGTACACAATATTTATACATGATACGTTCATGAAGACTCTCATAAGTGTGAATAAGGCGGATTTAGTTGTTAATATTCTTTTTGAGAAAATTATGGAAAAGAAAAATATAGCTCGGTTTATTTATATGCGTACTAAAACTATTGAAATTGGTTTCAAGTTAAGCCACAACTTGATCTTTTGACATTTTCAATGAACTTGATTATGTGAAGACTATTTTTCAGTGTATAGACAATATCGATAATCTGTAGGGTTTAAAAATATATATATATATTTAAAATTAGTTGACTAGCATCTTTCAAAAAAATATTTATTAAAAAAATATCTTAACATTTAGATTTAAAATTTGATGACTATTGTTTAGGGTTTAGTAATTAAAGGGTGAGATAGGATTTATAACCTTTATATAAACTAGGGGTCTTTTCCGCGCTACACGGGGATTATATACTATAACGTTTTTCAAATTTATTTCGAATATTGTTATTACTTGTTTTGTGTTCTTTTATATTTGAATTATTGTTTTCATTTCAGTCAGTATGTATGTATTATAAAATTCACAGAACGTTCCAACATTTAGAGACTGAATTGTTTCATTTAAAATGTTATAATTTTGTATGCCATGATATTTTTGTTACTCTAATTTTGAATAGTTGTATATTCACTTAAAATTAAAATATTTAAAACGTAAGTAACAAAAAAACTGAATATCAGTTTTACTTTTCACATAATGGAGAAAAAGAATGACCATATGTGACTTCTGAGTTTAAAACAACAATAATAAAGTATAAAAAAATTTTAGGCGTTAACTTATTTTCTTTATCATTTATGTTATTAAACTCAGTAAAATTTAATTTTTTATTTAAACTAAAAGGTTGTAATTTCTCCTTGTTTATTCAAATTGGTTCGATTTGTTCCCGAATGAATTTCGTAAATATTTTTATTTTTAAAAATATATTTTTTTATTACTTTGGGAGTGGTTCTGTTTTCGGTGAAGTTGATAAATAATATGTTTTGTTGGTAATGGTGTTTCTATAAAAATTGTTTTTTGTAATTTTATAGACAACTTGCCAATCTAGCTCTATCCAAAAATCACATAATGTTTTTTGATTATTTGATAATAAAACATTAAAATTTGTATTTTTGGTAAAAGAAAGTAATAAAAAATGTTAATGGTTATTTCTTAGTGATTTCTTAATTTCACTTTGTTTTTTATTTTTGTATCTCATATTTATATTTCTATAGCTTTTTAGCAATTCTTATTCAAACTGGTGTTAGTTATTTATTTGTACACTATTTTAATATATGAGAAATATAGTATTGTAATACTGTTTGAACTTTTTTGATCCAAAACACTTATATGTTCATCAAATATGAAAATAAATAACTATTTTATTTTTTATATCCATATCTTTGGTTATTTATTATTTGTTATTTTATGTTATTTAATACTTTTATCGTCTTTAGTATATTTGAAATATTTTAGCCTCTTTGTTTCTTTATATATTGTGTTTTCTTTAGGTATTATGATAAGTTGTGTGTATGATATATAGAGAAATAAAATTTAATGTTCATTAAAGAAAATATGTGCAATAGAAAGTTTGTTTATTTTAGTTATGACTTTCTTAATATTCATAATATTTATGTCAAATATTTAGCATAAGTACAAAATTTATATCTTGGGCGTATATTTTAAATGATCCATTAACTTATTAAACCAAATTCAGTATAATTTATTTTATATGTTTTCGATAAATTCTTTTATTCATTAAAATTATTTATTTAACCCACTTATTCATATCAAATAAATAACGTATAATATTTTTTCTTTAATGTATATGTGTTACTAAAAACACAATATAAGTGGCATCTTGATATACCGATTTGGTCACTTCAGATTATTTTACATTCCTTAAGTCATTATATAAAGATAAGCAATTTTATTTAGCTTCTTGTAGGAATAAATAAATTCTGCATACGAATACAAAACCGGAAAGTTCAAATTAATTGACAATCCACAAACTGTAAGATCCCATTGTCCTTCTCTGACATTGGCATGATCAAAACATGCACAACATCTATTCCTTATTCTCTCTTTGTCAAAACAAAAAAAAAACTTTTTCTTCAAGTGTAACATTTACCAGACGTTTTCTTGTCTCTTCCAATTGTTCAAACGACAACAAAGTCCATGTCTAGATGTTAAGAAGGCATATACGAGATCCTACCAAAGTAGAGCCGCAACGAGTAGAAAACCTTAGCTCCAACCTCACTTACCCTGAAGGACCACTTCGAATCGGAGAAAGACGAACAAGAAAACTGAAGAATCGAGAAATTCCTCAAGTGCAAGTATTTTGGGGAAAACAGCGCCGAGTAATTGTGACATGGGAAGATGAAGAGAGGTTTAGAGCAACTCATCCTGACCTGTTTTTGGAAGATGATGAAGATCAGATGGGTGGAACATCAAACCACTAAGAATTCGGGACGAATTCTATTGAGAGGGAGAAAATGTAATAACCCTTTTTAAAGAGTAAAACGCAGACAAGGAAAAATCATGTAACAGCCGAGAAAATTACTCAAGTAAGTGGAAGTCGGATTGATCTTTTCGTGTGGATGTTTGTGGATCCCAAGGTACATAAGAAAAATTTAGAAAGTCTTAGAATAGTTTTCTATCTGAAGAAATAAATTCTTCGGAAAGTTTAATGGATTGAAAATGCTTGCAGTTCGGCCTAGAACGTCCTAGTCGGACGAGAAAATTAATCGAAAATTTATTATAGGGCCTTCCGATAGGAATGACCTTAGAATTATTTTAGAAATGTTTTGGTTTAAGAAATGTAGGTTTTTGTCAATGAGAAACATTCCCGCCAGCTCAGATCAGCTTATAACACGTTCGGGATTTAAATACGGCCCATTTGGGCCCATCTACGATGTGTTAATTATATTCGGAAGCTTCTGGAGGATGCAACTGCTTGTCTACCTCCTTAACCAGCTAGACATGTGCTACTCCTTTACTGGAGAAGCCTCCAAGCAGCTCTTGTTTATGTCCTATTGGTTGAATTGGTGGCTAGCCACAATACTTGTTTTAATTGGACAAATTTGTGGCTGCACACCAATCTCTCTCCAATTGGTTGCATGGGGAACGCAGGACAGCTCCTGCTTGCAAACCACGACCTATACCTTCTCCTGAGCTCATTCTCCACCCCTATAAATAGCAGACACCCCCTTAGTCATTTCTCATGCAAAGAACCCTAACCATAGCAGCTCGAAAAAGTCGAAACCCTAAGGTAAACTTTTTTTGTCTTTAACTTTCTTTTTATTTAGCTTTTGTTTTTCTTTTCTCTATTTTCTTAATTAGAACTTAGATAGCCTTTCTTACCCTGCCCTTCCTGTATTTAGATTTCTAAAGCTCTAGAGTTTTCCTGATAGAAGTTTAAAGTGAAGCCGATCGCGAGATAGGAGCGTTTGCAGTCCGAAACTTTCATATAAGTGTTGAGGTGAGTCTCGGTTATGGGTTATGATTGTTGTGTGTGCGACTAGCGCCAGCAAAACAAGAGTATTGGTTGATGCATTGCTAGGTTGCGCGTTTGGATATATAATGATATGATAATGACTGATGTTTGTGAAAGATATTGAGTTATATCGTCGGGCCTCGGCTCGAGGGGTATAACATGATTGTGATACATTGATGTGTGTTGCATATACTTATGTCATTACACTGTATTTTTTGGGCCTCGGCTCAGATAATATAACATGTTTGATCATATCTTAACGGGGAAACCTGTAAATCCACGGACTTGATCCGTGAGGGTCCGACACTCAGGTGGAGTGTCGTGAGAGTCATTGGTGTCCAATCGAGGCCCGTGCCTTGTCCGGGGCCTTACCAAAATTAGTTCCGGGCAGGACACGAAGACATGTGTGATAGGGCTAGCTACCCTCGACCGTGTAGCTGCATAACGATGCGGTAAGTGTGTTATTCGGGCCATCGGCTTTTTAGACTTTGTGTTTAGAGTCAATGGGCGCAAGAAGGGATGTGTTATCGAGTTCGTATCGAGATAGGAACCAATGGCGAGAGGAAGTCCTCGACGATCGATAATGATCTAACCACTCGTGAAGAGTGGATGCTTGTTTACGTGATTGCTTTATTTTTGCATTGTATATTTCTTAATATAATTTTTCTATGTTGCTTAATGTTTGATGCATAATGGGGGGATAAATAATTGTTAGGAAACCCGACTCACTGAGCAAAATAGTTGCTCATTAGACTCTTTGTTTTGCAGGTAACCCGTAGTAGGTTCCATTTGGGATCGGAGGAGCACAAAGCTGTTGGTGTAGATTTGCTACCTTTTGCAAACATGTACGTTTTGTAATATGTAAGATATGGTTTTGAACATCGGCCGAGCATGTATAAAGTTTTGATGTGGTTGAACTTAAAGTATATATGAATAAGAAAATGTTTGTGAAATGCTTGGATTCCATATGATACTAGTCCTAGTCCGAGACGAACTAACTAACGGTTTCAAACTCGGGTTGCAAAGCCTTAACTTGGAATCGCTAGGAAACCCGTTCTTGGACATATGATCTTGGGATTCCGGATCTGTTCAGGAACCTCGGGTCAAATGTTTGGGCACGTGGTAGTAGTATCTTCGATCTGGTAAGAGTTCTTTAGTTAGTCGTGCATGTTCTTGTTTGATTGGTGCATGGCAAACTAATTAACTTTTACTTATTCTGGATCGGGGGTGTTACACCAGCTCTCGCAATGGTGCAACCCTAAGAGCCACACTCCAGAGACCGCACGGTTCCTTAATCTACCGAATCGGAGTCCCGATGGCGTAACCATTAATTACCTAGCAGACAGTTCCAGTCATGTAAGCCATTAGTTGAAGCAGTCTCATTAGTATCCTTAAACAATATACTAAGGCAAATCCATAAGAAAGTTTTTTGATTTAAAGCTAATGACAACAAAGATAACTTGGAAACCCATAACACCTAACATAACTTGTACACAAAGTAGTAGTTATGTACTTTAGATCCTGAGACTTGACAGAGTCAACTGCATCCAAGAAACATGGACCTTTATACATGTATTTAAAAAAAAAGTAAACCATGACATGAACTGCTTCAGATTTGCTAAGCAATTCACCCGCTAACAATACCAGAAATGCAAGGTTCGGTACCAGGAGAGAAGAACAGGAACAGCGTATCTTGAGGATTTGCGCCTTTCAGAGGGAGCCGAAACCAAGTTTTGGTTTTCCGTGGCACTTTATGAAATCTATGTCAGATACGATCTTCAAAGCGGCAGGAATGAGAGAAGATCCAACATGCTGCTTAATCAAATTAAGTCTGTACTTCGAATACGCAACAATATTCATTTGTTGACTTCAATGCGACTATGACTTGCTCAGTTGCTCCACGCCAAAATCTTAAAGAACCTGCACATTCTCCCTTGTCTAGCCTTTCAAATTATCAAAACCAGCTTCAAAAGCACCAATAGTTGCATCTATGACCAGAATCGCGGTATGTTCGGAACTAAATATTTGTTTCCAGGAGAGTCTAGCAAAACATCATGATGTCTTTTAGTATAGAGATAAGCAACAGACACGATCATTGTTAAGCAACCAGTGCAGGATTATTCATTTTACAATCTCGATAATCCAAAAAAAAAAAATATGTTACCTACAACTTTGCTTATTTCTCAAACTTATTCATTTGCTTTTGAGATGCGCTTCCAGTAGATGCAGTAGTCTACCTGAAAGTGTTGAATTACCGGAATCAACATGTCCAGCCTACAAAAACTGTGTTTTTTTTGTACATGTCTGAATATCGAGCAATATTAAAGCAGGAGGAAAAAGTAGAAAAAAATTCGTAGACGAACCTCTTCATCGATAAGGAGCATCTCCTGTCCAATGAGGGTTTTCGTGTTTGGATTTCGAGCCTCCCAGAAATGAATCAGACGAAACCTCAACTCGGCTTCGTGTGGGCCGAGTGAAACATATCTGAAGAACATCACTTGGTCGCCATGCGGGGAGGAGAGAGCGGTAGCAGCTTTTGGTTTCTTCGGAATGGCAGATGAAACAGCAGTCTTACTGTTAGGTTTCATCACAATCGCAGAGGAAGCAGTGGACTTCCCGTGTGGTTTTGCAGTTGCTGAGGAAGCGACGGTCTTCTTGTTGGTCTTGCGGTCGCTGGAGACTGGAGAGTTGCCTTTGGGTTCCATCGGGATGATTGTCTGAGAGAATCTTATGGATTTTAATGGAGACATAAGATAAGAAAAGAGATTTATAAATAGACAAATGGAGAGGAAGGTGCAAGGAATCCATTGAATGAGTTCAAGCAAACGATTGATTAGAGCAGATAATGGTGAATACCTTGAAACGGATTTGGAGAAGGGTAATGGAAGAGGTGGAAGTGGAAAGGTAAGAGAAGAACAAATTAGGGTTACAACAATTATGTGGACGGAAAAAAAGGGCTACGACAGTTCCTGTGGTGATGATCTGTGTTAAACATATTTTTATAAGCCTACTAAATATGTCCAATTGTATGATCCAAACGTGTTTAGTCTCGTCTTTGATACGTACCAAATAGTCAAAACCGATGGTGATGTAGAGAGATGATGTTCTATCATTGGCTGGAATTAATAATCCTAGGTGGGACACTTTAGATTTTGAGCTTATTGTGCTTTTAGTATTGCAGAGTGGTTATTAAATATTTATAAATTGTTTAATTGATGGGTTTTAACATTTCAAATCCTATATTCAAACCATTATTAACGTTTTATTAGATCGTACAATCAACAGTTGGCCCCGAAACTCCCATATTCAAAGCTTGATAACCCAACTTATTATTAGATCGTACAATCAACAGTTGGCCCCGAAACTCCCATATTCAAAGCTTGATAACCCAACTTATTATTAGATCGTACAATCAACAGTTGGCCCCGAAACTCCCATATTCAAAGCTTGATAACCCAACTTATGGGAGAGACATAATTGAACTCAGTAGCTACAGAATTTCCTGTATTTTAATTTTTTCCTTTTTTTTGTCAAATCATTTAGGGTGTTGATGGTCAGTCAATGTGTTCGGTTCGGTTTAGTTTTTGAATATTGGGTTAGAGTGAAAAGCACATTGACTGAGTCAGACCAATTATCAAGAGTCGTCGTTTCAGAGAAAAGGTCAAGAAGATTACAGAAGAGAAATGTGTGTTGAAATTTCCATGGAGAAGAAAAGAAGACCCTTCTTCATTTTCACACTTACCACACGTTTTTTCGTTTCCGCTCCTTTTAAACATGTATACAAGGAACAAGTCTCAAGTAAACCACGCAAGAAAAATCTCCTCCATTTTGTTTTTCTTAGGCTCTTCTCCTATCCTATCTCTCCGTATCTACTTGGCTTCATCTCGTATTACTACAGTTCACAATCTCTCAATCTACTTTTGTAAGGAGAGAAAGAAAAATGTCGACGGGAACATGGTTGGGTGATGATGGCAGCGAAGGAGTTGCTATCAATAGTGGTCGTTATGTTCAGTATAACCTCAATGGCAATATCTTCGAAGTCTCTAGAAAGTATGTTCCTCTTCGTCCTGTCGGAAGAGGCGCTTCTGGCATCGTATGGTATGTTTATTATAAAATAAAAAAAATCAATTTTTTTTTGTTCCAACTGTTCGTAGTCGCAACTTGTAACAATCGCTCTGCTTCCACGATGGGTTTCTTAGTTTTTTAAAAAAAAAAAAAAAAAAATTAAAAAGCAAACCAATCGCGGGCCGCCACGTGTCAGTGGGGCCCGCGAACAGTGTAAGAAACTCAATAAGATCGGTTCTTAATTAGTAGTTTTTGTAACCCACTAAGAACCCCGGATAATCATGCTCTTAGGGATTTTGGAACTTGGCTGATTTCTTGATCTGTATATATATTCTTGTGATTCAGTGCTGCTTTGAATACGGAAACGGCCTATCAAGTAGCGATCAAGAAGATTGGTAAAGCATTTGACAACATTATTGTCGCCAAGAGAACTCTGAGAGAGATTAAGCTTCATAAGCATATGGATCATGACAACGTAAGCAACTTTTTTTTTGTTTATTCATTTACAATTTTCTCTTGTAGAAATCCGATTTCAAAGAATTATCATCATCATCCATTTACATCTCGTATTAGGTCGTTGCCATCAAAGACATTATAAGACCAAGGCAGCGAGATAATTTCAATGACGTTTACATTGTTTACGAGTTAATGGACACTGATCTTCATGCAATCATACGCTCCAACCAACCCTTAACTGATGCACATTCTCGGGTCTCTCTCTCTGTCTCTGCTTCTTTTGGTTTAAGAAGATCTGAATCATATATATATATATATATTAGTACTCCAGGTCTCTGAAGTTGATCTTTGATGTTTCTTTTTTTTTTGCAGTTCTTTCTATATCAGTTGTTGCGAGGACTCAAATATGTGCATTCAGCTAATGTATTGCACCGTGATTTAAAACCGAGTAATTTGCTGGTGAATGCAAACTGTGACCTCAAGATTGGAGATTTTGGGCTTTCCAGGACTAGATCAGAGACAGACTTGATGACTGAATATGTTGTTACCCGTTGGTACCGAGCTCCTGAGTTGCTCCTTAGTTGCTCCGAGTACACAACAGCTATTGATATCTGGTCTGTTGGTTGTATTCTCGGTGAAATAGTTACAAGGGAGCCGTTATTCCCTGGCAGAGATTATATTCAGCAGCTTCGACTCATCATCCAGGTACCCCTTTTTTCTATTCTGTTTCGCTTCTTCTTGAAAAAAGGAAACTAACACGCATATGTGGTTGCAATACACACACAGCTTATAGGTTCACCTGATGATTCAAGCCTCGGGTTCTTAAGAAGTGACAACACGAGACGATATGTAAAACAGCTTCCACAGTATCCAAGACAAAACTTTGCTGATAGGTTTCCAAACATGTCTATTGAGGCAGTTGATTTGCTGCAGAAGATGCTCGTCTTTGACCCAAGCAAACGCATAACAGGTAAACAAGAAAGCCCTTTATAATATGTATGTTACTTTCTCTCCTTTTTTTTTTAATAATAGTTTTAGCTTTTTTTTTCTGAGTTGCAGTTGATGAAGCTTTGTGCCACCCATACCTAGCGCCTTTTCACGACATTAACGAAGAAACTGTGTGTGAGAGACCGTTCGGTTTTGATTTTGAGCAACCTTCTTTGACGGAAGGGAATATCAAGGAGCTTATATATCGTGAATCAATCAAGTTTAACCCTCAAGATTCTACTGAGTGACTTGAAGAGAATCTTAGAGCTTTTACATAATCTCTGTATTGTCACATGCAGTAACTTTGAAAGACTGTTAAATCTTATCTTATTTGAAACTCCCACCTAATAATTATCAATTATCTGGTAAAGTACTTTCCGAGTTTTATGCGAAACCAAAGATGCTAACCAAGAACACAGAATAGATCAGGAAGGATTCATTCCACTGTGAGAAACAAATTGTGACAGGAATTATGGTTAATTCCGGTTTAGATATTTCATTTATGCATTTTGGTTTAGTTTTCTGATTTAGTAAACACTTATATGTACACCTTTTCCCATTTACGGGAATCAATCAATCAAACATGAAAACAATCTTCTTAAACCCTAACTCTCTCTATCATCATTCACCATTGAATCTCTGTTCTTCGGGATGATCCTTCTTCCTTCGTGGTCGTCCTTTAGGCTTTGATTCTCCTATCTCCGGGGTTCTCGGTGAACCTCTGGATTGGGTTTATCTATCATTATTGGTTTTCCCGTCTCACAAATTAAGTAATCACGAAAAATAGTCATTGAGCATATATAGCAGCTATATATGCTCTTTGAGAACAAATCCTATACAGAGGAAGAGACGGTCCTGAAGGCAATTCAAGACGCTAGAAGTTGGAAAGCAGCTCAAGATACGCTCCCTAGCAAAACAGTACCACAACGTGTGGATCCTCCTTCTAATCCCTCGCCTGAATCTTCGGTGCGGATCTTCAGGGATGCGGCCTGGAATCATCATTCTGGCAACTGTGGATTGGGTTGGTGAGATTCAGGCTCTGTTTTCTCGTCTCACTGTCATCCTCTGCCCTTATAGTGGAGGCGTTGGCGATCAAGGCTGCTATCTCTCACGCAGTTACAGACTATCAACTCAACCAACAGCCAATAGCTATCTTCTCAGACGCGAAGCCTCTGGTGGAACTCCTCAAGGAGAAGAAGTTCGATGTCAACCTCCAAAGTGTCCTCTATGACATTTATGCTCTAGCTAGGCCTTTGGTTTCACCTTTACTTTTATTCCTCGCTTACAAAACTCTGTTGCTGATTTGGTGGCAAAATCAGCTTTGTTTCAGTCTGTAAACACTCCTCTAATAGTCTAATGGAGTGATTTGAACATTTTCCTTTAAATGAATGAATGGTTTGATAAAAAAAGAGAGCATATATAGCAGTTTTGATCTGTGCAAATCGGTACAGTAAAATAACTAAGATTTATATAAGTAAATAAACATAGGGTGTCTTTGCTTTTTAAGGCTCCAAGAAGAGATTGTTGTAGGGTGTTGCCGAGGACAGAAAAGGAGGGAAAGATGGTGTCCATGTTGGAGCTTGTAGGGATGATGAAATTGTTGAATTCTCTGTCAAAGAGTAGAATTTATGATATATTTCCCTGCTAGCTACCTATCTTGAGTTTAACTTCCACACACAAAGAGAGATAAGACCATATGTTTTCCAACGTAGCATGGGAACACCCAGCTTAACAGGTTTTTGGTTGAGGGCTTAGCCAGTTAATTTTAAAAAAAAAAAAAAAAAAGAAAAGAGCTAGGGAGGGAGGAGGGAACAGCTGGCCAGCTGGGATAACGAGTTGATCGCATTCCCATTTAGTATCCCATCTATACGCGATCATGACGAGATTCATTCTTTTCCTTCTCTACTTTGTTTGCCGTCTCCGTATTCTCTCAGGCTGCTGAATTTAAAGATAGATGACTTACACCTGTACACTAAAGAGACTTTTGGAAAATTTTGGCTGAATTTAATTTATATAATTGAGTGCTGAAAATCCATGTTTATAGATAAGATACCACATGGAAAATATGAAAGATACTTAACTTATATATTCTCTTTGTTTCATAATAATTGTCATTCGAACGTTTTTTTTTGTTACACTAAAAATGTCACTTTACAATTTCAATGCAACTTTACTTTCATCTGAAAATTAATTGCAAATTGTATTGATTTTATAAATAATTTTATTTATCTCAAATACTATTGGTTAGAGAGGTGTAATTAATAATAATTTACATATATTTTAGCAACTTTCTTAATCTGTATGAAAAATGTCATAGTGACACTTATTCAGAAACAAAGAGAGTATTACTTAAGTTTTTCTCATATTTTCGATGTAAGATTTTATCTCCAGCACACTCAGGCCCGGATCTGGATCTGGTCGTGAAGTTGGCTCTGATAATACCCGGAAAATACTAACAACACCTCTCGTGTAGGTGTGTGATCAGCAGACTGCATTTCTATGATATAAGCTAGGTTGTCACTTGGTATATATGCTATACTTCAACATCTACCAGTACCACCACCGCAATGGGAATTTTGGATTATCAAGATCTCGATCTCTAAAAAGGTAAACGGCTATCCCTGAAAGCAAACTATATGTGAGCAAACAGTTAGATCAGTTGGCCATTTTTGTTCTCTTTTTAATTTGGTTTGTCAGACAATTTTCATTTGTAATTTGATTTCATTTAATTTAGTTGTTACTTTTTAACTTAATTGATCGTTCGGTATTTTGAAGGATATTGCTAGTAGTATGTGTTTTATAGCACTGCCAACATCAATCGTGTTGTTTTATGCTATCTATATCATTTATTTATGTTGCAACCATATATTGTTAGTCATGTTTATACGATGTATATATGTGAAGATAATGTACATATATATTCATGCATTGATGCAGAAGCGTTTGTGATCTCGTCCCTTTTGGCAGAATGACTAGCAATCCGTTCAGCGATGGAACACGTCATCTCCCTTCAGTTTCGACGTGTGGTGTTTGAATCGGATTCTCTGCAACTGGTGACAGCAATTGTGGATGGATCAAGTTTCTCTGACCTTCATGAAGTCCTATCTGATATCTATTTGTTGTCAATTTCTTTTGATTCTGTTGAGTTTAGGTTCTGTCGACGTGAAGCTCTCTCTTTTGAGAACTCCGTTGCAAAGAAAACTCTTTCTGACTTTGTAGCAAATCAGTCCAATTTAATTTGGGCCTGATTATTTTTAATGAAAATTCCGCTAGTGCACAAAAAAAAAATTCATGCATTGATGGGGGACTAGTTTATAGTTAGCTGGTATTAGGCCGACCAATATTTACTTCGTTAATGTCCGCACGTGGGCACTATTCCACCGTTTCATTTATTCTTCTAACTGAACTAAGTTAGTTTGAGTTTGGGTCCGATTGGTAATAGCTGTGGGTTTAAAAATTTTGCTGTAGAAAAAAATCTGTAGATTTTTTGTTGTGACTTTAGATTTTATTGCTGTAGAATTTTATGGAAAGCACTAAAAAATTGCTTTGGATATTTGGCTCTGCAGAGCACTTGTACAGCTGTAGGTTATTTCAAGAGCTGTGGTTTCAAAAAAAAATTTAAAGCTTGATTACTCTGAATTTAATGTTGTAAAAATAAATAAGGTTGTGGATAACACCTACAGCAACTACCAATCACCTTAAGATATTGTACTTGTCGTTGTCAGCTTTATACAATACGTACAACATTTTGACTCTTAGAGACACATTTTGACTCTTAGAGACTTAGACCAATTCCATCGGGAGTCCAAACAAATAAATGCAAAAAAATAAATGAAAAAGAAAAAGAAAGCAGAGAACCGATCTTTAATTTGGGATTTTAAGAGGTGGCAAGAACCCATACGTAGCAGCTTCCTATTCGACCACAATGAATGTCTCTCTCTCCTTCGTCGGGGTTTCCGTGAAATCCCATCTTTTCTTTTCTTCCTCTTTCTTCGATCTCTCCGTCTTCCTCTTCGATAAAATGAGCCAAGATTCCGGGGGTGGTTGATGTCAATCCCAAATATGAATAGCTTGAGATGCTTCTACACTCGAGCTAACTCTCTCCTCCTCCTCCTCCGATCTTCCTTCACTCCAGTCACGATCCCCCACCCCCGTCGCCTCTGCTCCGCTTTCGACTCTCTCTCTCCAATCAAACCGCCAATTCCATCTCAGACGTAGATTCAAAGACACAGACGACTTGTGGAATCGCAAAAGACGCGATTTCGAGCAGAGAAGACAAACCTGAGGAGAAGCACAGAAAAATCGCCGGTTCAAGTGCTCGGGGATGGGGTCCAGGTGAAGTGGTTATGAACAAGAAGAAAGGTAAAGTGAAAACTTCCTGGGTTTGCGAGAGCTGTGGGCACTCGGAAGGGCAATGGTGGGGAAGCTGTCGCGCTTGCAACAAAGTTGGGACTATGCGACATTTCTCTGAAGGCTCTTCTGAGTTTGTTTCAGGGGGTGGTGATGATGATGGGAAGCTAATGATGGGAGAGATTAGTGAGGTTTTGAGGTGTTTAGTTACTTGTATGACGAGTTATGATTATGCGTTAGAGAAAACTCAAGTTGTTAAGGTATAAGATGAGGGATTCTCTGTATATTAAATCTTGACTAGAGGAAATAAACTCTTTGTGAGAACTGTTACAATTTTTGTGAAAGGTTACATTTTTCATTCTATGAACAGAGCACCGAACAAATCATGTGAAACAAGAAAAGATGTTTCAATCGAAGATCACAATGTTTTTTCTGCTGACTTTACTGTCTAGATGGATAAGGATTTTGAGAGAAAAGATATTTGGTGAAAGATATAATGACATAGCTTTGACATGTTAGTGGTGGACCATCACAGTTATGGGGCTAATGGCTTTTTCGTTTCTTTGGTACGTTTGTTACGCTCATGCATCTTCCTGTGTTCACTCAAGGTTCTGCAATTTCCTCTAGTTTTAAGACTGTTTACACATTAATCATTGGGTTCATGAGTTGTTTTTTCTACTTTTTGCAGTCAAGGATTTCTGATGTAAGCTATGAAAAGCCGGATGATCCTGATGGTGGATTGGAACGCAGAGGCTTATCAGGTGACTCGTAGTGAGATTCACTTTACAATCTGTCTGCAGGTTTCTTCATGTTCCATTCGTTGATACCATCTGATCAAACTTCTTATCATGACTCTGTGTTCATTCACACCTTTGATCAAACTTTTCTTTCATCTTATAAATAAAATCATTCAACTTTCTAAAAAAAAAAAATTTAAGAACCTCAATAAAGTTCTTCTATTGGAGGAGAAAAAATTTAATTAGATTAACAAGAATTCTTAAGTTTTCAAATCACAAAATTAACTAATAAATAATTCATTAGAACCTTTAATAGTCTCTTACTAATGGACATGTACGCTCATCGATCATCGATCAAGTTTGACGTCGATTACATAATATATTTTCTTCTTCTTTTAATCACAGAATTATTCATATTGATAAAACTAATTATCCGTTGTTTACATACTTTCATTAATTATTCATGCATAAACATAAACCTAAAATTATGTCATCCTAGTATTGAAGTTGAAGAGTGATACTTCATGTCGACACACATGTGTTTCATGTCGTAACCGAAATTTACAATAGCAAACAAAAATTACTTGTTAATAAAATTTAATAGAGAAATTTATTCGATTATGTCTTAGTGTCAGTGGAGACAGGCTAGGTAAGTTTAAATGATAATGACATCACTATCGAAGCATTTAATTTGGATGTGTGTATAATGAAGAAAAACAAAATCTGCTAATATCAATTTTTTCATGGTCCACAAAAGGAGTTTGCATGCATGTGGATTGTGGGATACCCTGTTATATAAAAATATTAAAATTTGAATATTTGGGGACACGCTTTCGTCTACCCTCGTTGTTGCAACTTGCAATTGGGACAGGGTCGCTTCTCATGAATGAAAGAAACGTTTCTCAACACACATAGCCTTTAGTTTTACAAGCAGGTCGTTGTTTTGTTGAAGTGATCTAGTTAACAAACTAAGCTAAACAAAAAATTGTTATCTTAACCATAGGTTTCAAAGAATTTATAAAAATGTAAATATTTATCATTTGCATATCGTGTGAACAAAACTGACAAATAATCTGACTAGTCAATTCAATATCAAGGTCACATATAATAAGTAGTTGAGCTAATAATAGTATCCCGGAACCACCCACCATTAATTTCGAATATTTTCCCATCTTTTTTGTTTGTTAATGTTATTTAATCTCATTAATCTCATTAGTATATTTCTTGGACTTAGAGCAACTCTAATGTCTAATGAATAATTTAATAGTTGATTTTGTGATTTGAGAAGTTTAGAACCCTTGTTAATGTAATTAAATTTCTTATGGTCTAATGGAAGAACCTCTTTAAGGTTCTTAAATTTTTTTTTTTGTTTTTAGAAGTTGAATTATTAAATTTAAATTTTACAAAACTTATAAATTATTGGATTTCATAAAATTTAAACAAATATGACATAGAAACATATTAAAGATAGAAATACAAATTTTGAATTAAAATTTTTAAACAAACATGAAAGAAACACAGTAAAACTTTCTATAGAATTTGATGCAAAAATCAGACAAACAATCTCTAACTCAAAAGCAGCTCTTGCGTATAATTAGATAAGGAAACATACCAGTTGACGCTGTGAATCCAGTTATTTATGACATTTATAGCTTCAATGTTATTTGTTTTAAGAACTCGAATGCCAAATGTTTGCCTTATTTAAATGTTTTTGCTGTCTAAAACCAGCTGAAAAAAGTAACTTTTACCTCAATTTGACGCCGAGTCTTTGCAACATCAAGTGGGCAAGTAGCAGCACCAGTAACCGCACCAGCAACAAAACCAGCAGTGAAGTTTGCTCCTATTATACCCCCGCCCTTGGTTCTTCACCCATGAAAGAGAGAATGCTTCTCCGTGTCTAATAGTCATAAAGAAAACAGTCGTGAGGACCAGTGTATATAACACACAATGGAAGATTCTGAATGTATTTTTTCAGAGATAAAATTACTCACAGGCTCAAGTATCGACCAGCAGATTGCAGAGAACGGAACGTCCCGAGCGAGTTGAGCACCAAGACCAGTCCACAACATCCTGTAATTTTGTCCATTACTTGAAGACCCCTTGACTGGATTCACAGCGTCAACTAACGTCTTCCAAACGCCAGGAAGTTTCAACCCATTCATCCTCACTCTCTTCCTCAATCGAACCCTTGTCCTTCTTCAACGCGGCAAGGAGGAGATAGAGATAGAACTTGCCTCCTCCCTCGTACGTATCAAGAATCTTATCAAAATCCAACAACACTCAGCCAAAAGAACATAACTTTCAACATCCCCATCAACGCAAATCAAAAACCGAATCATAAAACACACAAAGTTAGATACCTGTGTGTGCAGAAGACGCCACGGCGGAGGAAGACGTGAGCTTGGCGAAAAGTGAGTCTTTCGACACCAGCAATCAGCGACTCGTCTATCCTAACGCAGCCGAACTTTTCGATCACCTTCTCGTGATCGACATTACCGGAGACGACCCACAGAGTCACAGCTTGCGCCTCCTCCAATGATGACGATTCTCCAAACTCAACATCTCATCCAACAAACGGTTGATCTCGTGTTGGATCTCGTGTTTCCTAGTCTCCTCCTGTAGTGAAGAGATTAATGAAACCAAAAAAAAACAACTCCGAACATCGACGAATCTCCACCGTGATGATTTGGGGAGATTTCTCAAAACCAAACCATCGACAACATCGAAGAAATTTCTCAGACCCAAAAAAAAACACCGAAGAGAAAGAGAGAGAAGCCAATAGCGAAGAAACACGTATAGGGTTACCAGTTCTAGAAGTGTCATATTAGACACCGGTTCTTTGGTTTTTTTTTCATTTTTCATTTATTTTTTTTTGTTTTTTTTTAGAGCCTCTTGGAAGAACCTCTGATGGAGGTGGTCTTAATAGCAACTCTATATATCTATCCACCTCCGGTTGCCCTAATTCCACCGAATTCACCATTTTTAGAATTTCCGTTCATCATTTTTTCTCTCCCCAAATTTGCCTAAAGATTTAACAACTACACACATTTTCTATCCAGTTTGAAATATTTTGACCAAAAAATTATATCGATCGATGGAGAGAACAAGCAGCATAGGAATGGATCAAGAGAGATTAACGGCGGAGATGGCGTTTCGACTTTCGAGATTCTTCATCGGCCGTTATACGAATCCGGCGGCGTTTGCCGGATTTCTTAACGTCCATTAAGCTCAAGTACGTCAAGCTTGGACTTCACAACTCTTGCAGCCTCACCACTGTTCTCTTCTTCCTCATCATCCTCCTCTTAACCGGAACCGTGCTGGTTCAACTAACCGGTCTAACGTTCGATACGTTCTCAGATCTTTGGTCTAACCAGGTGGTCCAACTCGAGGGGGCGACAAGACTCGCGTGCATGGTTTTCCTCTGCTTCGTTTTGACCCTCTACGTGGCTAACCGTTCTAAACCGGTTTACCTAGTTGATTTTTCTTGCTACGAACCGGAAGATGAGCGGAAAATGTCTGTGGACTCGTTCTTGAAGATGACGGAGGGAAACGGAGCGATCACCAAAGACACGGTTCAGTTCCAGGAAAGAATCTCGAACCGGGCCGGTTTAGGTGACTAGACTTATCTACCACGTGGCATAACCTCGACACCTCCGAAGCTAGATATGTCGGAGGCACGTACCGAAGCTGAAGTGGTTATGTTCGGAGCACTAGATTCCCTCTTCGAGAAAACCGGAATCAAACCGGCTGAAATAGGAATATTGATCGTAAACTGCAGCTTATTCAATCCAACGCCGTCTCTATCAGCGATGATTGTGAACCATTACAAGATGAAGGAAGACATCAAAAGCTACAACCTCGGAGGAATGGGTTGCTCCGCCGGATTAATCTCAGTCGATCTCGCCAACAATCTCCTCAAAGCAAATCCTAATTCTTACGCTGTCGTGGTCAGCACGGAAAACATAACCCTAAACTGGTACTTCGGCAACGACCGGTCAATGCTCCTCTGCAACTGCCTCTTCCAAATGGGCGGCGCAGCCATTCTACTCTCTAACCGCCGACAAGACCGGTCAAAGTCAAAGTACAAGCTAGTTAACGTCATACGGACACACAAAGGATCAAACGACAAGAACTATAATTGCGTGTAACAGAAGGAAGACGAAAGGGGAACAATTGGTGTCTCTTTAGCTAGAGAGCTAATGTCCGTCGCCGGAGATGCTCTGAAAACAAACATCACGACGCTATAGGACCGATGGTTAATCTTCCATTGTCGGAACAGATATTGTTCTTGATTTCGTTGGTCAAGAGGAAGATGTTTAAACTCAAAGTCAAGCCGTATATTCCGGATTTCAAGCTAGCTTTCGAGCATTTCTATATACACGCAGGTGGTAGAGCGGTTCTCGACGAAATGCAGAAGAATCTTGATCTTAAAGATTGGCATATGGAACCTTCTAGAATGACTTTGCACCGGTTTGGTAACACATCGAGTAGCTCGCTTTGGTATGAGATGGCTTATACTGAAGCTAAGGGTCGTGTTAAAGCTGGGGATAGACTTTGGCAGATTGCTTTTGGATCTGGTTTCAAGTGTAACAGTGCGGTTTGGAAAGCGTTAAGAGCGGTTTCAACGGAGGAGATGACGGGCAATGCGTGGGCTGGTTCGATTGAGATTGTGCAATGATTGGCTGGAGTATAGTGATTGGTATGATTACGTGACTATGTATTTTTTTATGTAAAGTTGTTGAGTGAAGATTATGATGTAATTTATTCTATACTATGGATGTATGTTTGGTATACTTTAGTTGATTTTTAATACTTAGGTAAACAAGAAATTTGAAAAGCAAAGTCGTATCTACTACATTCACACCTAGTTAGATAACTTGCAGAATCGCACAAATTACAATGTTTTAAATCAATTACACTTATTTATTGTGTGAAGTTGTGGTTTTGTTCATTAATCACTCTTTAGATAATCGGGATAATTATCTACTAACCATTATCACTTTATCATAAAACATGTATAGTTCCATAGTTTTTTTTGGCTCTTTTGATTATTCCATCCTGCAGATTGCTGTAGTTAAGCATATCGAAGATTCAACCATTCTATAATGTTAATTCAGTCCCATATTAAGAATGTGTATACTCCTTTTATAGTTTTGTAAAAGTAACGGAGATAGTCAAATAAGAAGAAAAATATAAAACTCATCACAATATCACGGTTCTTCAGTAACTTGATCAATAAAAATAACTTAGCAGGGTCTATAAGTTTGAGCTTGTCTCCTGGCTTCTGTTTGATGTTTGGTGGTGTTTCTTATATACTACTACTAAGTTAAATGCTACGTAGATATAGTTTTGAATCGAAATGTTAATAAACTCGATATAAATGGGTATCATAAAGCCGAAATAAAAATCGAAAAGCAGAAGCTATTGTTTAGGTCTATATAAAGTTCTATTAGAAGCCCAGATGGACCGACACGTATGAGTCTTACACCATTGCAGCTGCCACGTAAGTTTAATGGACCCCACGCTGGTTTTTACCTTGACGAACTAAACAAAAAGGAAGACTTTCTGGCTCAAAGAGAAGCCAAGTTGGGGACTAGAGATAGGAAAAGTGCAGTGAGAAGCCACTACTATCTCACCGCGTGTCGATCTCCGATGACTTCTGTTTTTTCCATTTATACCCTTCGTGCTGTTTCAGCCTCAAATAATTTATAAAAAGAAACACATTAAAAAAAATGAAGGAAATTAGAGAAAAATGGTTATGGCTGAGATTTGCTTCTGAGTTCTACCTTCCTTCTTCTTCAGCCTTAAACAGTCTTCCTTCTTCTCAATCTATTCTCCAGCTCTAGCTCTGTTGGAAAAAAAGAGTGTTTATTGTTTTCCGGGAACGATGACTTCTCCGGCGAGTTGCCGTGAGATGATCTAGTTTCTATTTTGGATTTGCATACTTTGTTCCTTCATAGTGGCTAAGGGTATGTGTTTTACACTATTTAGCAATATTAGAATCTCTGTTCTGTTGCTGAAGAAGAAATTTAGTAAATTATATTAGCTAGCTGCTCTAAGTTGTTGTTGTTAGGCTGTTAGCATAACTAATCAAACAAATCTTAAGATTAAGCAATCATTACTGATTTTAGGGTGTTTGTGATGCTCTATAAAGGTTTTAGCTGCAATGGATTCGTTTGGGTTTGAATTTTTTTTAGAAAAGAAAAGGGAATTCTTTTGAAGCTACTCTGTGGACTTTTCAGAGATTTCTCACTTTGATTTCTTATTCTCTATCTCTTTTGTTAGTATTGTCCTAGTGTGGATCAAATATTTTCTCATAGTTTCTTTCTCCTTTTGCAGCTAAGCTAGAATCTTTAAGAGGTCTTTTCAATTAGAAGTCACAACGGCTTTGCAATTTGTGGGGCGGGAGGAACTTTGATGTTTGGATTTGAAGCAGCTAGGATCCGGTTATGGATACAAATACATCTGATGGACCTGGTGAAGAATTATTAACTAAGGTAATAAAATGCAAAAGATTGTCCTAGTTTGAGATTTTTCTTCTTTGTTTAGTGTGACGTGAGCGAATATTTGGTTTTGTTGAATGAATAGGCAAGAAAGCCATATACAATAACAAAGCAGCGAGAACGATGGACTGAGGACGAGCATGATAGGTTTCTTGAAGCCTTGAGGCTTTATGGACGAGCTTGGCAACGTATCCAAGGTCCCAATACATTATTAGCTTCTTGCTGTATGATCTGAACATCAGTCTTCTCTGTTCATTTTCCTTTATTTTTTTTTATTTTTTATTTTCTTGTACAGAACATATTGGGACAAAGACTGCTGTTCAGATCAGAAGCAATGCACAAAAGTTCTTCACAAAGGTAAGCCGTTCGGTTCTGTTGGTTGATTGATAGTGAGTCAATATATAGAGATAGATCCCATGAATTTAGTCAATGACTATGTTTAGAGATTGCCTATCTCACTACCTGTCACTTGTGTGTTGTTTTATTTTGCTAAGTAGAGTTGGTTGGTTCCAAGGATAGCAGCAGATGCTTTGTAGAAATTATTGGTTTTAATATTTTACTATTAGATCAAAGAGAGAGAGAGAGAGAGAGAGAGAGAGAGAGAGAGAGAGAGAGAGAGAGATCCATTCATTATCTGAGACAAGTCTACAGTAACATAACTAGCATTGCATTTCGCATGACACACTTTTGTCCCATATTCACCAAACTCCATTAAATAATGAGATTGCATGGACTCTTTTAGCCATTCAAATAGCAAAAACCAAACCTCCTTGGCCCCTATAGGAAAAGGACATGAAGTAAGTGTCTCCTCTACCCACCACGAACACATTCGGGTCAGTATAAGACTCTTTTTTTTTTAAAATCAAGCTCAAGAGTCTAAGGGTTGCATTTACAATCTCCGATTTGGAAAAAACAAAAAAAAAAAGAACTCACAGTTGTGGTTGGACTCTTCAGTTGGAGAAAGAGGCTGAAGCCAAAGGCATTAAAGCTCTGGACATAGAGATTCCACCTCCTCGTCCTGAAAGAAAACCCAATGTTCCTTATCCTCGGAAACCTGGCCCATCTTCCTCTCAAGCGAAACTTGTATCTTCTTCACAATGTAACCAGCCTCAGGTCTTCTTGGATTTGGAAAAAGTGCCCATTTCTGAGGTTTTTTTGGTTCTTCATTCTATCATTTTGTTGTTGTTTCTTGTGACAGACTTGTTATGCTTTTGTTTCTGGTTTAGAAAACATCAACTGGGAAAGAAAATCAAGAAGAGAACTGCTCAGGGGTGAACAAGTATCCCTTACCAAATAATGTAGTAACTCCAGGGAAACTAAAGACATTCATGGAATCTTCTGATCCGTCGTTAAGAAAGGTATAAAGATTGTAGTCCAAGAACATGATGCTGTATTTTGAAGTTCCTCCATAGCAATAAAAGAAAAACTTGGTTCCATTCTGATTATTTTGAGCAGGCAAGTGCCGATAATGAAACAAGCAAGGCTTCAAATGTGGACAACAACATGGTTCATGAGGAGAACAAAGACATAGATGATGATGGTCTGCACAGCGCAAGGCATCATCCAGCTACTACAACTTCCCATCAAGCGTTTCCAGCATTCCCTTTCCGCTCGTTTCTCCACATGTCTTCTACTTTCTCCAATCTTATCATGTCTACACTCCTACAGAATCCTGCTGTTAATGCTGCAGCCACATTCGCTGCTTCGGCCTGGCCCTTTACTACTAATGCCGGAGCCTCATCAACGCAAATGAGCTCTTCTCCTCCAACTATAGCTGCCATCGTTGCTGCTACAGTAGCTGCCGCAACTGCTTGGTGGGCTTCTCATGGACTTCTTCCTACTCCAGTCCCATTACCAGCCGTCTCAGTTCCAACTCCAGCTGCTATGGATAACGTCCGAAATGATCAACTTGAGAAACAAAGAACGGCCTTTCAAGAACAAAACATGGCTTCAAAATCTCCAGATTCATCATCCGACGGTTCAGAGGAGACTGGAATTACCAAGCTAAAGGCTGACGGTGACAAGGAGGAAGTTGTTGCTGCTTTGCTAGATTCAAACGTTTCCCACAAGAAAAATCCAGTGGACCGCTCATCGTGTGGGTCAAACACACCTTCAGGCAGTGACGTGGAAACAGATGCATTGGAGAAAGAAAAAGAGGCAGATGCAAACCAGCCAAGTGTTATTGAGTTAAGCAACCGTCGGAGTAAAATCAGAGACAACAACAACCAAACTACTGATTCATGGAAGGAAGTCTCTCAAGGGGTAAAACCAAAAAAAGAAAAAACAATGATTCATTCACTTGCAGCGTTTTGCTTTGGAATTAACACTAACCGTGAAACTCTGGTCTCAGGGTCGTATAGCATTTCAGGCTCTCTTTGCAAGAGAGAGGTTGCCACAAAGCTTTTCACCTCCTCAAGCAGCAGAGGATTTGAATGGAAAACAAATTAGCGACACGTCAATGCCATTGGCTCATAATAACTTGAACAAGATTCAAGATTCTTGTAAAGCAGACCAAAAAAGCGCAGTGAATGAAGAACCGGAGAAGAGCCTTAAAATGAGAGAGACAGGGTTTAAGCCATACAAGAGATGTTCCATGGAAGCGAAAGAGAGCCAAGTTGGAAACGCAAACAATCACAATGATGAAAAGGTCTGCTGCAAGAGGCTTCGTCTGGAAGCAGAAGCTTCAACATAACCAACACAGACTTTGAGGTAATTATATTTGCTTCTTCATTCAATCTTTTATGGAAAGAGACTTTTTTTTTTCTTCTTCTTCTTTTTAAGATCCATCTGATCTGAACATTTCTTCTGTCATGTCAATTTCTGTACCATATTACTACTCCATCTCCGTGTCTGATGTCTCTGTTTGTGTCCGCCACTTCTGGTCTCTGGTGTGTTATTGTTAAATTTACCATTAAGCAATGGATTTATGTCTATTTTGGATATTTTTGAAATCATAAACACAGTTTTAGATTTGATAAAGACTTCGTGTTTGTCTTTGGTGTTTCTGCCACAATGCTTCAACTTTCTTGAATGGTTTAAACTCGACTTGAAGGTGCCCAAAGGTATACAATGGGCTTAAGATATTTTCACTAACTGGGTCCATGCACATCATTTTTATATTACAAGCTCAGTTCAGGGGAATGAAGCTGATTCAAATCAATTAATTTACTACAAAATATTTGAATATTAGATGAAATCAGACAAATCGATCCTAAATGAACATGCCTGTCTCTGTATATACACGAAACTCACTTGGTTAACTTAATATAAAAAGCAAAGTTTAAAGTTTAAACATCACACCATACAACAAGTGACCAAATCCACCAATATTTAAACTCTATAGAAATCAAGAATAAGTTTTTTTTTTTTTTTAAGTTTCTCTGAGAAGCTCAAGAAGAAGAGAAGCAGCAGAGTCTTTCGCCTTCTTAACACTCGGCATCGGCTCTCCCATACATTCACCAGTCCATCCTCTATCGCTTGTACTCACTCTTACCCAAAATGTAAACCTCTTTGCAGGCGCCGCTCCTCCTTCCTTGACACATCTACAATATGGGTCGGTTTAAATGCACGGCTCTATATACAACTTATTTTGTATTGGTGCAGACCAACAAAAATAAAATCGGAAATTTGAAGGGAGAAAGAGAGAAAATGACAGAACAAAAGCCTGTGAAGCCTACAACGATAGGTTGGAACTCGTTTTTGACAAATTGTTTAAGACCATTTTTCGATAGGTTTCCGGCCGAAGACGTTCGTCAGAATAACCGAATGTTTGACACTATGAAGTAGTGTAACTTTATGTCAAAATCAGAGTTGGTTTGAATGAGAAAATATTGGTCTAAAGTCATTGACTTGGAAAGCTTGTAGAACTTGGCAATTTGACTATGTTTGAGAAACTAGTAAATGTCCTACATAAAAATATGGAGAAGTAATAAAATGGTTATGCTATGGTATAATAGTGAAAAGATATGCCCAAATAAATATCTGTGTATCAAACCGAAATGAATTAAACCAAGTTTGATATCAGATTCGGGTTTGGAATTAGGATTGGATTTAATATTTGGTCTAGTCTATTATTCTTTAATATTTTGACCAAATTTAAAAGTGATTGAAAGAATCATTTATATCTTTTCATTGATAGCAAAGAAACGTTTTCTGACTTTGATAGTCATGGGTCCAAACTAATTATGATAATTAGTGCCTACGTTTTCTTTTGTTATTGCTTTGGAAGAAGCTTATATAATTCAAGTCTCCATATTGTAAAAGAGATATACGATCAACAACAACAAAACCATGATCCTCCACTTGAATATTTTTTTTTTATTTTTATTTTTTGAATCTGAGAGTACATCACAGAAATAGGTTCGATAGATTCTGTTTTTCGGTGATGGTAAACAGAAACAATGCTGCAGTTGTATCTTGGGAATCTGAGCGCTATAAAACCGTTACACTACGGGGCGTTTAAAGATTTAAAGAAAGATATTAACCATCTCGACTCTGCAATTCTTCTTTATTCTTTTATTTCGGTATTGTAATTTTGATTTATGTTCTTATTATTCTTTACAAATATCAGTTGTCATATGTTAGTAAAATAAAGTTCCTACACTCTTAAATTTTTAAATATTGTTTATGCTATTACACTAACAATACTGATTTTTGTTAAAAGTTTTGTTTATAAGAACAGGTCCATCACTATTCTCAAATTGGTGTCGGAATAGGTTTGGATCGGTTGTTACAACCTTAATTCTGTAAATTTTCGTTTGTATTATTATACTAATGAAAACTGATTATTTTGTGAAGTATTTTTTCATGAAAACAGGAGTTGAAGAAATAATTATGATGGAAAATCATTCGCTTCTATCAGATAGTTCTTGATTTCCTAGAACTGTTTCTGAGTTAAAATACTTTAAAACCAGTTTTTATTACTAATACTGATATTTTTTAGAATTATTATGACAATACAAGTATTCAGAGGAAGACAGAGTTATGACCGTGGATCGATAGTTGTTGACTGTTCCGATCCAAATCATACTATGGGTTTGTTGAGTATTTTATTGATTTTAATAAATTGCAGAATTTAATAGAATTAAAGAAAAAACTGTCTGTTTAATAGAATTAAATTGTAGACGTTTTTTTTATTGACATATGCTCTTGATTGTGACTTGGTCTGGTTTAATGCTTGGACTTGGTTAAAGATAAATATTTGCTTTAATTATCAAGAATGCTTAACATTTTGATTTCTTGTTTCAGATTTTTTTTCTTGGAATAACTTAATTTAATTATTAAGTACATACAGCGTGTGACCAATGAAAAAATAAAAAGAAATTCAAGTTTCAAGTATGGTGATATCATACTTATAATTATAAAACAACATTTTGATCTTTAAGAGATCAAGTTGTATAGATGGAAATGGTTGTTAGACGACGCTCCAAATTAAGTTTGGGAGAGATCTGCTACATATGAATTCGTTTGCCGTAGAAAATAAAATAATTATTGATATTGATCAAAACATTTGTATTTTGTCAATGCTTAAACACAAGTTGTAAAGAGATTGGTCATGCAAAAACAATGAGAATTTTCAGACCAATGACTGAAACTGACATGTGTATTGTAGTCTCTAAAGTCAATATAGTTGAGAATAATCATATAAAATTGGTTTTGATGGTACAAATAATATCTTATAAGGATATGTATATTTGCTAAAAAAACAAAAATATGTTTTGGAAAAATTCAAATCATATACAAGTTGGATTTATAAATCAACTTGAGAGAACTATGAAAATAGTTGTATCCAAAATGTGAATTTCTAAGAATGAAACACATTTTAAAGAAAATTGTAATAATTTTCGAAATTATTTTTTTATTCATTTAAATCTAAAAGAGTTGTAGATTAACTTTCTAAACTCTTAAGAGATGTAAAATGCAAATATGCATATTTTGAGTTATCTCAAGAAATGTGGGAGAAGTTTTGTTTACCATATAAAGTTGTTGGCAAGAGGCCAAATGAACTAAAAAAAAACTAGTGTCATACACAGAGTTTTGTGTATAATGGTTAATTGTATCTTTAAAAAGATGACAAAAATCATTAGACAATTGATCTCGACTAATCTCAAGAGATTATGTTCAATGTGATGACAACCTAGGATCCTTTTATTAAAGTTGTGTCATGAGATCATATTGTATATCATCAAAAGGAATGTGTAGCCTGTGAATTAAGATGAGGTTTGGCGGTAACTCTACCTAGCTGACTGGAAATCCCAAGAAATAAGTTCAAGGAGACAACTAAGTCAAACTAAATCTGCCCAAAGCACTGTAAGACTTCGGTCTAAACCCAGTTCCTATGATGATTAAACAGTGATACATGTAAGGAATATAGGATAAGCGTTAGCTTTTAATGATTTGTGTCCATTGTTTTGAGATATGAATGGAGTAGTACATGATACTCTTCTAAACAAAATTAATGGCAAATCACCTTGTGAGTGTGAAATATGGCTATTTCTAGGAGAATGAAAGAAATGTTATATTCTCCAAGTTCACTTATGATTAACCAGGACTGTTCACGGCCAAAATGAACACAATAGAGAACCTAGTTCTCTGAGAGAATGAAGCTGTGTTATAGTTGTTGTCTAGGTTTACACCAAAGCCCGGGAGGTTCAAGACATCATGGCCACCTCCTGGCCGAGTAAATCCGATAGCTATTAACAATGACTGGTTCAAGGCTGAAAAATTGCTACCAACTCATCATGCAGTGGATTTTTCGTTTGTACTCTCAAAAGTCCTTAGTTAGGTTTTGTCGAGTCTTGTCTAGAAAGTCAAGTCTGTCGAGTCGTCTAGTGTCTAGAGTCATTTCTATTCATGTGGGGGATTGTTGGAACTCGTTTTTGACGAAATAGTTTAAGACCATTTTTCGATAAGTTTCCGGACGAAGACGTTCGTCGGAATAACTGAATGTTTGACACTATGAAGTAGTGTAACTTTATGTCAAAATCAGAGTTGGTTTGAATGAGAAATGTTGGTCCAAAGTCATTGACTTTGAAAGCTTGTAGAGCTTGGCAATTTGACTATGTTTGAGAAACTAGTAAATATAATATGGAGAAGTAATAAAATGGTTATACTATGGTATAATAGTGAAAAGATATGCCCAAGTAAATATTTGTGTATCAAACTGAAATGAATTAAACCAAGTTTGATATCAGATTCGGGTTTGGAATTGGGATTGGATTTAAGATTTTGTCTAGTCTAATATTCTTTAATATTTTTGACCAAATTTGAAAGTGATTGAAAGAATCATTTATATCTTTTCATTGATAGCAAAGAAACGTTTTCTGACTTTGATAGTCATGGGTCCAAACTAATTATGATAATTAGTGCCTACGTTTTCTTTTGTTATTGCTTTGGAAGAAGCTTATATAATTCAAGTCTCCATATTGTAAAAGAGATATACGATCAACAACAACAAAACCATGATCCTCTACTTTTAATATTTATTTTTTATTTTTTGAGTATGAGAGTGTACATCACAAAAATATGTTCGATTGATTCTGTTTTTTGGTACACATAAATAATGTTGTAGTTGTATCATGGGAATCTGAGCGCTATGAAACCGTCACACTACGGGTAGTTTAAAGATTTAAGGAAAGAGATTAACCATCTCGACTCTGCAATTCTTCTTTATTCTTTTATTTCGGTATTGCAACTTTGATTTATGTTTTTATTATTCTTTACAAATATCAGTTGTCCTATGGTAGTAAAATAAGATTCCTACACGGTATTCATTGTGGACCAAAAGTGTGGGACGACTCTATCCATCTACATTTCATTTTATATAATTTTCCCATATCTCAGTTTAGAACTTCATATTTCTATTTTCTGGGTGTGATGAAAATTAACCAATATCAAGAAAATGTTCTTTCGAGTAAGATTTACCATATAATTCATGAGTTTTTTTTTTTTTTAAATCGTAAACGAATAAAGGAGAGCTTGGTGATTAGGGTTTGTTTTTATGTAGCCCACCACTTGTCTCGTTTTGTTTTTAATGTTTAGCTCTAAAGATAACTTCAAAACACCAATTTTTTTTTGTTGAAATTACATCAAAAAAAATTTGGTAAAATAATTACATCAAATTTGATGTTTGGTATTGAAATCTAATTATCATCTCCAACTATAACACTAAATAAATCGACTATTTATGAAACTCTAATCAGCTTGAAGCATGTAGTATAAAATTATTTTAGATATATTAAATATGCTCGTTTGGAGGTGATTAGAATTGTGCATGTATGTATATAATTTAAACTAATTAAGTCTCCTACACTTGGGGGCACACATGACAGTTGCTATCATCAACATCTCATACACCTGCTCCATGCAAATGGACTCTATTCTTCCCCTACTGCTGATAACGATCCATCTCTCTATGACTATATATACGCTCATATATTAGTAACTTTTTTTTTGGTCAACATATATATGCAGCGACAAAACATAAAATATGATACTTTTAAGATTTTGCCCAACTTTTATTTATTAAATTTTATATTTTGTTTTATGTACATTTATTAGAAAGTTGAGGTCAACTCATATTTACTATATTTAAAATAATTTTAAATTCTTTTGCAAATTTAATATTAAATCAATGATAGTTAAAATATGTTAACAGTAAAGTATTTATGAGAATTAAGCCCAACTACATCACATACCTTAGTTTTTTTTTTACAGGGCGGCTTTAAAAAAGGACCAGGTTCTTATAGTTTCTTTATGGCTACATGACAGTACGTAATACGTTGTGTAGAACCTTAAAATTATATATAAAGTCCCAATGGCTCAAGATCTTCCAAGTTGATAAAAAGACACATACACAACACATACACAAAATATGCAAATACTAATTTATTTTGTAACACATGCAAATACTAATTATTAATAAAGAAAATAGGTGTGAAAGAGATCGGGAAGTGTGGGGGTACAAAAAATGTGAGGATCCTTGTGACAAACTCTAGTGAGAGAGTAGTGAGAAGGGGTCCTTACTCTATTTCATGTTTACTGTTGTGAAATCGTAACACTTCACCTTCTCGCTTCCCTTGTCGTTTATGTTTGCTTCCCCTTTCAATCCAACTTTAACCATGTTATTCAAACCATATGCGCAGACCATACATCTCATACTTAACCATATATTCTAATTTTAACTAATGTATGAAAAACGCTAGAGATTAGAGACTGACATATTATTTGAGAGATGATATTAAATCGGACACATTTACGTATGTGATTAATCATGTTTTTTTAACAACGTGATTAATCATGTTTTCTATGTGATTAATGTATACGTATGAGATTTTGGACCACAAAAACATGGACATATCAGCAACCAAACCTACTTCCCCCTTGTGATATGTAAACTATAATTGCATAATTAATTTGAGAAATTAGTTACATTTTTTTAAAGCTAGTTACATTTTTTCTTACATAGAGTCAAATCGTCATTACTTAATTCCTCATTAGACTGAAATCCACGTGACTCACTCTGACAATATATCGCTAAACAAAGTTTAAAATAACATTAAGAGTTATTATAGTATTACTCCTATTCATCACTGATTTTCATTGGCATGATTAAGTAAATCGACAGTATTGCGTGCTGAGCGGTTAGAACCATTAACAGTGGATATTATTTACATAATCCCTCAATATTATACATGTTTCATTGAGTTTTTTTTTTCTTTCTTTTTGTTGTATTTATGGTTCAAATTATCAATCAAATTATCAATTGGATGATAATTTGATCAAATTATCAAATTATCAAATTATCAATTGGATGATCGACAAAACGGACTACATAGTTTACTGATATGGCAGAAGTCGATGATCGATGATCGATGAACGTTATTAGATAATAATCATAAAATATATACATGAACAACCAAAAAAAAAAGTTATGGTTAGTCAGCATATGTTTTATTAACTAGCGTATTTTCATAATATGGGCCATGTTTTATTTCATAAGATACACTTTTTTTCTTTGTTAAAACGCAAGTGAAATGTTTTCAGAAAATGGTTTGATTGCTTGGATCACATATATAGTTTCTTTGTCAGGGTTCTTTGTGAGAAAAAAAATCATATTAATCATACACATGTTTAAGGAATCATGACATGATGCCAACAACTGGAGTAGTAGGAGGTGAGGGTTACAATTAATTTAATGTGATCAAATGCGTGCATGCATATGTTTATATTGTTTTATAAATTATTTATCTATAGTGACAAATGTGTATTCCACTGCAAGAAAACAGCAAGGATTCTGAAGGAAAAAATCGTCGGAATTTCGTCGGAATATCGTTATTCCGACGACATACCGACGAAACAAGTCGTCGGAAATAATTCCTCGGAATTTCTTCTTTCCTCGGAAATCCCTCGGAATCCCGAGGAAACAAACTTCCGAGGAAATTCCGAGGATCACTAGTTTGTCGGAAATGTCCTCGGAATATACCGAGGGAGAACTTCGTCGGGATATTTCCTCGGACGTTCATCGATCGATGCGTTTTTGGACATATATACATCGATCGATAGGAATATACCGACGGACATATTCCTCGGAATATTCCGAGGAACATGTCCCTCGGTATATTCCGAGGGACCTGTTCCTCGGAATATACCGAGGAACTGTTCTCTCGGTATATACCGAGGAACAGTTCCCTCGGTATATACCGAGGGACATTTCCCTCGGTATATACCGAGGGACATTTCCCTCGGTATATACCGAGGGACATTTCCCTCGGTATATACCGAGGGACATTTCCCTCGGTATATACCGAGGGACATTTCCCTCGGTATATACCGAGGGACATTTCCCTCGGTATATACCGAGGGACATTTCCCTCGGTATATACCGAGGGACATTTCCCTCGG
>NC_027750.1:49283-49811 GCF_000695525.1 Brassica oleracea var. oleracea
TCATTGCTATACGGGACAACCACAGCCGCATCAGTCACGCAATGGGAGTTGTGCCTCCTGTACCAAGGTGTGAGGCATTTGCTACCGGCATTTGGAAACTCTACATTCCCACCTGCTACTGCCTTCAACATGGGAGCGGTGCTGGCCGCAAACTTGGCAGGATACAAGGGGAAGTAACCAAATCCAAGAGCAATGCATGTGGATTTGGTGCAGTGATTACTCGGATCCTTACACATGTGGGTGTAGACTGCGTGAACCATCAGGTAGCACTGGACAGATCGAACAACATTGCTAGGAACTACCTGGATGTCATTTCTCTAGTAAGTAAGGAGTTCATAGCTGGTCCCCACTCGAAGATCGATCGGGATGGTCCTTACGTCTACGTATTCCAGGACCGAGCGAAGAAAACACTCTACTGCCACCTGCCTCAGATCGGCCTGACTGCTCTACTTTCAGAGGCTGCAGTTGAGTTTCTACCCCCTGCTACCGCACTAGTAGACAAGCCATCCTTCTTCACGCCAAAATATC
>NC_027750.1:53478-86810 GCF_000695525.1 Brassica oleracea var. oleracea
AATTCCGACGGAATTCCGACGGAAAAGGCTAGTTCGTCGGAATTTCCTCGGAATTTTGTAAAATCCCCCAACGGCTCTCCAACGGCTATAATATTTCCTCGGAATTCATCGGTTTTTTCCGAGGAACACATTTTTCCTCGGAATTTCCTCGGAATATTCTGACGGACTGATGTTTCCTCGGAATTCCGTCGGTTTATTCCGAGGAAACTCAATTTTGTGTTTCCTCAGAATTTTCTCGGAAATTCCTCGGGATATTCCGAGGATTTCATTTTCCGTCGGAATGTCCGTCAGAATACCGCTGTTTTCTTGTAGTGTTCATTTTCTGATGTGTAATATATACATATATATAAACAGGAATCTATACATATATAAACAGAGACCACTTTCACTAGTGCTAAGTGCCAACTTACAAAATTTAAACATAGACTCAAATTTCTTTAATTAGTGCGAAAGAACAACAATTTGTCACTAAAACAAAATTTTAATACAAATACCAAATCGCCTGATTTTTCCACAACAATAATACAAAAAAAAAAAAATACTCAGTCTAATACAAAAAGAGAAGATTAACGGAATCTCGAACAATAGTTATAGCACTTCGTGGACAACGACAAACGCATGTACATATTTGAAATTTCAGTATAAAGAGCCAACTCGAAGCCTAATGAAAAGGACAAGAAGCTCACATGACCCGAACCATATCATTCATGGGCCCCTACGCAATACACGGTACTAATCTCTCTCTCTCTCGCTAAGCCTTGAAACTCTGTTAAGAACTAATCTCAAGCCACCATTTTTCCTCCATCCTCTAAAGAGATAGAAAGAGAGATCCTCTAGTTTGGTAAGAACGCAATTTGAGTTCCAAGTCCCGATTGGCTTTAATTTTTCTCTTTCATTGGTTTCATTTGAGAGTCATCAACGAGAAGATAATTTATATATACAGTTTGGTTTCGATTCTAGGGTTTTCATATTCCTCTAATTTTTTTTGGTCAAAGAAGAAAAGGAAAGAACCAACCGAACCAAGAAGAGAAAAGAAAATTTCAAGTTCAGCATCTCTCTCTCTCTCTTATATTATAAGGTGAGACCACACCGGCCAGAACTTTAATTTTCTTCTTCATCTATACCCCCTTTTATAATTGTGTGGTTGGATTTTCGTTTCGTTTGGTCTTTTAATTAAATACCATCTATCTAATATGTATGTTGAAGATCTCGAGTTGACCTATCAGCAGCAATGACTATGAACAACAACATCAACAATTCATCAGTTCAACTAGAACAACAAGAGAGATGTTTATCCTTCATGAAGATTCACTAAGACCCATCTCAAGACAAAGGAAGAAAGAGTAATCTTGATGAAGAAACACTAATTAAGACCCAACTCAAAAATTTCAAGACAAGAGTAGCAAGAGTTTGGCAAGAACAACAACAAAGAAGGTTCAATTTTGATTCAAGAAACCATCTTATAAATCAAGGTTTCTCCATCTCATGGATCTATCCTTAGCTCCGGCAACAAACTCCGACCAAGAACAAGACAGAGACAAAGAATTAAACTCCAACATCGGAGCAAGCAGTACCTCCGGAACCGGAAACGACAGCAACTTCCCGATGATGATGACGATACCGCAGCCGGAGAAAGAACACATGTTCGACAAAGTGGTAACACCAAGCGACGTCGGAAAACTCAACCGACTAGTAATACCTAAACAACACGCGGAGAGGTATTTTCCACTAGACTCATCAAACAGCCAAAACGGCACGCTGTTGAATTTCCAAGACAGAAACGGCAAGATGTGGAGATTCCGTTACTCGTACTGGAACTCTAGCCAGAGCTACGTGATAACCAAAGGATGGAGCCGTTTCGTCAAAGAGAAAAAGCTCGACGCTGGAGACATCGTCTCTTTCCAGCGAGGGATCGGAGATGAGTCCAAAAGATTGAAACTATACATCGATTGGAGGCATAGACCCAACATGATGACCGTCATTCAAACACATAATCAGTTTGGTAACTTCGGTTTTAACTTCAATCTTCCGACCACTTCTCAATGTTTCAACAGATTCCATCCATTGCCGGAATATAATACCGTTCCCATTCACCGGAGCTTGAACCACCAACGTTCTTATTATAATAACAATCATGGTCAAGAGTTTGTAGGGTATGGTTATGGGAATTTAGCTGGAAGGTGTTACTACACGGGCGGCTCACCGTTTGACCAAAGAAGCATTGTTGGATCAGAGCCGTTGGTTATTGAGTCAGTACCTGTAGTTCCCGGGAGATTAACTCCGGTGATATTGCATCCGCTTCCTCCTCCTTCTATGGAGGGTAAGAGACTAAGGCTCTTTGGGGTGAATATGGAATGTGGTAATAATGACAATAATCAACAAGAAGAGTCTTGGGTGTTGCCACGTGGCGAAATGGGTGCTTCTTCTTCTTCAGCTCTGCGACTCAATTTATCTAGTGATCATGATGATGAGGATGATGATGGTGATGGTGATGGTGATGGTGATGATCAGTTTGCTAAAAAAGGGAAGTCTTCTCGCTTTCTCTAGACTTTAATCCATGAAGAGTCTCATCATCCTCTTCTTTTTAATATCTCTTTATTTTATTTCATTAGTTGATCTTCCAAAAGGAATTAGATCCCAGCTAGTGAATGGGAAGAAAATACGATCTTCATTGTTTGTTTGTTTTTTGGTTATGAGTTTTGTTTTCTACATGTTTCTTGATGTTCATCACTAGGGTTTTGTCGCCACGTTGAAATCGCATCTTTTTCATTTCGTATATAAATATATGTGATTGTCATAAAATAACATGTTCACATGTCTTACACTGTCTCTAACTATCCCCATACTATCATTAATGAATCTTTGTTTAGTCATCGTCTTCATAAATTCTATACTAGCCTTAATTACTACTTGGCACTGTGAACTGCCTTTTGGCTTTAGCTATAGCATTTCGTCAATAAAATATCACCTTTTTCTTTTTATAAGATTTTAGTATAGGTTGAGTTTGCAACTCATGCGTGGGAAAAAGCTTATAAATTTCATGATTTGTACTCTCTATGCCTATCTCCCTAGCTACACTGACAAAGTGTTTCATGGTACATTCTAAGCTAATGGGCAGGTCCAAAGAAGCCTCTCTTTTTCTCTCTCTAACGGTCCTATTTTATTTGTTTGGTTACTCTTGTAATTTTTGTTCGGTTAAAGAGATTTTGCAGGTTATGGGCAGAGAAAATAAATAGAAGCTACCTATGGAAGAAGGTATAATAATTCAATTTATAATACATATATAGAACAAAGGTATGGTATGTGTTCGCATTGTTTGACTTTTTATGATCACATAGTCATTTAAGTTCTCAGCCATTTTTTACTTATTCTAGATTATTGTTTTGTTGTTAACCGTTGGTTGATAATATCTTTGTTTGGTTTGGATTGTAAGTTGAAGTGATTTTTACCAAATCAGGTATGTCTGTAGATCTCATAAACTCATAAGTTCTTTTAGGAGGCTAGATCACCAAATCATTTATCAGTTACTATATATATACATTTATACATATGCCTCTGAATAAATGCATACGTAGTTTACACATGTATAATTGTATAAATAGTTTGATGAGTAATAGTTTATGTGGCATTTTTGCATGCAGTCCTTAGAGAATATGATTTCCGTCCTAAGATTCTCAATAAATTATAGCAATATTCATTCGTTGAATATACATGCTTATAGTTTCTATACAACTACGTACTAGTTTCTTGACTACATAACTTTGTACATGAATTAATTATCGTAAGAAAATGATCATATTTACACTTAATATGGTAGCTTAAAGTTCTGAGATCATGCTTCGTGTACTTTTCTATACATTTTGTGGGCATGCCTGCTACTATATGTATGCCTACATATACATCTAGGTACAAATCCATGTATGCGCACACACATTAAGGTAAATTATTTTTTTATATAGTCTGTATATATATAGTAGATAAGTGTTAAAACTTTTTTGCATGAAAGATCATATATATTTACACTTAACATGGTAGCTTAAAGTTCTGGTATCACTTAAGCATCAAATACTCAAACAGTAATGGATGGTTAATCTAGATGTTCGCCTTAGGAATTGAACCCAAAGATTTTTCATATTGTAATAAGTCTAGATAAGTAGTTGTACGTGTAAGAATAAAGAGAATAAATGACATGCTATAATTATTGTTAAATAAAATAAATAATTCATCCTCTCATTAGATTCCTAACCTAAAAGAGACTGCAAATATGTAGGCCAGTTAGGGTTTTTGTAGGCACGATTGATGGGTTCTTCCCTTTCTTACAAGTTTTTCAAATAAAAGTAATAATTTACAATTCAATTCAACTTTTAAGATATTTTTTTAGCAAAAAAAAAAAAAAAATTTAATATATCATGTCATTATATACTGGTTAAGCCTCATTTCTAAAACTTGTATTTTGGGAGGCATGTTAATGCCTGCTGTTAATTATATTAAATCCTTTGTCAGTTTGTTCACTTGTTGTGAGTGTAGAAATCGAAGATGTATAAATCCAGTTCTTCTATTTAACCCAACCAAATAAATTTCATAATGGTGGAAATGCGATATATTTGTTAGTTTACAAAACGTATACAAGGCAAATAATCATGAGTTATATATCAACAAAAGAAAGTCAAGACAAAGATAGTAGCATTACGAAAAGCACTAGATTACGTCTGGTGGACGTTCCCATTAACTTGAGAATGTAACGTTAAATAGGTTCTTCTTCTTCTGCTGTTTAGCTTCTGTTTTTAAATTTCCCGCATCTTCTTTCTCTGTTTCCTCTTTGTAAACGACAACATTGTAACCTCCTTTCAGAAAATGGTAATTTTAACATTTTACCCAAAAAAAACTACACATTAAAGCATGTGACCTAGAATTTTAGAAATACGTTTACAAGTCCACAAGTTGAAATGAACAAAGACTTAACAAAAAGTAGGTCCGTGATAGGGCCCATATAGATGACAAGTCATATAGCATGAATCTGGCGGAACCTCTTAATCAAGGGCGTATTATAATAATGGTTGGTGGAATAAACTGAATGGCCAAGATCTCTCTCTTCCTTGGAATAAAATAAATTAAATGATGTGTCATTTTCAAGCCCCTTCTCTTCTTTTTTCTTTTTTTTAGAAAAGAGATCATCTTTGAATTGAATACTTTTTATCGAAAAAAAGTCTCTGGGCAAATCATTGCAACTGAATTAGCAGAGGAGGAGGAGGGGAGGGGAGGGGAGGGGAGATTCATGGCTGAACATCATCATCGCATCAGAGTCTACTTAGCCTCTGCTATCTTACTTTTAGCGGTTATTAATACGGTACATCTTCTTAATTTCTCTATCATCATCGTCCTGTTTTTCTTACGAAGATCCAGACTTGGTGGTGCCTTTTCCGTCTGGGAGTGATCCTTCGGTTTTTGGATTTGATCTGCCTTTTGTTTTGGGTTTTGACTCTTTGTTTAAAAAAAAAGGATTCAAACTTCTGTGGATCGCGTCTCACATTTTAGCAGTGTATCATAAGTAAAGTCTTTTGACTTTTTTTTTTTTTTTTTAATTCAGGGAATTGCAGCAGAAAATCTTTCCCAGCAGAAGCTAACTTCGCGAATTCTTCAGGTTTTTTTTTTAAATCTAAATCCAAAAGCCCCCATTTTCACTACTCTGCCTCAACCCTTTGTTTAGATATGTTTGATGCGTTGATCTACTTTTTTTTGTAGAATGAGATTGTGCAGGAAGTCAATGAGAATCAATTGTGAAGGAAGTCAATGAGAATCCAAACGCTGGATGGACAGCTGCTTTCAATGATCGCTTTGCTAACTCCACCGTCAGTTTCTTACATCTTTCTCATTTATAGATACATACTAACGCTTATGATTGTTCCTCAAACTTGACTTCTCTCTTTTGTTTTCCTTTTTTTTTTTGTATATGTATTATCAGGTTGCAGAGTTTAAGCGCCTCCTCGGTGTCAAACCAACACCTAAGAACGAATTCTTAGGTGTACCTGTTGTAAGCCATGACATCTCTCTCAAGCTTCCTAAAGAATTTGACGCTAGAACTGCTTGGTCTCAGTGCTCCAGCATTGGAAGGATCCTAGGTCAGTCAATTATCTCTCTCTCTCTCTCTCTCTCTCTCTTTATTTCTTTCTTTTAAAACATGATATACTGACTTGAATCTTCTTATGCTTTCTATCAAATTCCCTCCCTCCTCGGTTATAGATCAGGTAAAAAAACACTCTACATTTTAGTGGAATTTATACTAAACTATGCGTTTAGAGATTCATTAAAAAAACATTCTTTTGAGGCGTTCTTGCTGGGCATTTGGGGCTGTAGAGTCACTGTCTGACAGGTTCTGCATCAAATATAACATGGTAACACCAATGCCTAGCCAAAAACACTGATGATTGCATTCCATCTTTCTCTTCAAAAAGATTCTACTTGCGTTCCCTCCCATGTGCAGAATATATCTTTATCTTGATATATATTGAAATGGTTGATATATTTATCGAATGTTTGCAATGTTGTTTGGTTTCCTCCTCAAGTGTGATCCATACTTTGACAATACTGGATGCTCTCACCCGGGATGTGAACCCGCTTACCCTACACCAAAATGTGTGAGGAAATGTGTTAGTGGAAACCAGCTTTGGCGTGAATCAAAACACTATGGTGTTAGCGCCTACAAAGTCAGACATGACCCTCAAGACATTATGGCTGAAGTTTACAAAAACGGACCTGTTGAGGTTGCCTTTACCGTTTATGAGGTTAGTTACAAAAAGTTTTTTAAGATTTGATCAAACATGGTGATTGTTATATGGAACTCCATATTCTCATGAATCTTTTTGTTTCCACTAGGACTTTGCGCATTACAAATCTGGAGTGTACAAGCACAAAACAGGTGCAAACATTGGAGGTCATGCTGTCAAGCTTATATTGGCTGGGGAACTTCTGATGATGGCGAAGATTATTGGGTATGATATCCACTTTTGAAACACACTCTCTTATCAGTTTTCTATTGGCCGGAGACTTGCTGACATTCTTTTTGAATTGTTACACCAGTTACTTGCAAATCAATGGAACCGAAGCTGGGGTGATGTAAGTAACTCTTCTCTCCAATCAAACTTATTTTTACTTGTGATCTTTTCAAGGTCCTTGCATTACATTCAAGAATCCAGAGGGAACACACCAAATCTGACGTCTATGTGTAATTATATTTCAGGATGGTTACTTCAAGATCAAGAGAGGAATGAACGAATGTGGAATCGAACACGGTGTTGTAGCCGGTTTGCCTACAGACAGGAACGTCTTTAATGGTATTAATACATCAGATGATGTTCTAGTTTCCTCATTTTAAAACTAAAAATCAGAAAACAAAAGACGTGTCTCTGTCTCGACACTCTCTGTAATATATGTAATTTGCTTCCTTTCCAATGAAAAGAATCAAAAGACTTCAATAAACCCAAACAAAAGTATATTAACTACGAAATATACCCTTTTAGCTTTTGTTCATGTTCAGTTTTACATGTTTACATATTAATTTATACCGTTTTCATTCTGCACAATGCATGTGTGGATACTTGAGGAGGTTGCTCTCGGTTTACTAGATTGCTCCCAGTAGTATTAGGAACTTGTTGCATAAAAACCTCCTTCAGTTGGTCGTAAGTTCCAATAAAACTCCACCAGTACAAGATATACCGGTTCGTACAAGGATTACAATTCTTGACCATCGATTAGTTTTGATCTAATGGTTTAAAATGCATTTTTTTCTTTACTTTCTCTTTTTTATTTGACGTCTTTTTCTCCTCTTCTCTTTCCTTCGAGAGTTCTTTACGGTTTCAGATCTTCTTCATCTCTCTCACTTTCTGTCGCGAAAAGATAAACAAGAGAGATTCATACATGGGCTTACAATTATGCCACCAATAATTTCATCTGCACTGTTCTATTGATGTTGTATATCTTCCTAATTGGGCCATCTGCATAACAAAGTGGGCTTAGAATTAAATTGGACGCATGTGAACAAAAATCGAAAAGAATGGGATTATCTTTTCTTTAGACAGCAGACAAGTCGTTGTTTGAATAGTTGGCTTTATTGTGTTTATTATGATTTCATTTCATGCGACGTCTTTGATATATCTCAACCGCCAACGAAATCGAGACGACACAAGAACGCCGTTCGTTCGTTAACCGGTAAGTCTTCTTCCTATTTTGATACACTCTTCGTGGCATCGTTGATTCGATCACGATTGGGAAATGGACAAAACAAGTTTAGTTTTCAAAGTAATGTTTTCTGAGTTCGTGTTTCTCGTGCAGATTCGTATTTTTGTGGTGTCGATCGATTGAAACCATTCCGATTCGGCCATGTCATGGTCCAAGGCATGTAGAGGGACTCGATTTTCTTCATATTTAGAGAACATTCATCGAACATCGAGGTAAAATGACCCCCCCTGAAATGCATATTAACTGTTTGTTGAAATTCCTCAGCGAAAGTAAGATTCGTATTGAATTAAGAGTTAATTAAGCTTGTGAGAGATGCCTGTGTAGGACTGTGCCTCTTGTTCCCTGCTCTCGTTATGGAGCTTGTAATGTCAATCAGCATAATCTCCTAAGCAAGAGAGAGCTTTGGGGAAGCTCATCTTCGTTTTCTCACTCTAAATCCATGTTACTTGGTGTTGCTCATCGCCACTATTCTACTCGCTCGATAACAGAATCCAAATCGAAGAAAATGCTCTACTATCTCACTGCCGTTGTCTTTGGCATGGTTGGCCTAACTTACGCTGCTGTGCCTTTGTATAGAACATTCTGCCAAGCTACTGGTTATGGAGGTAATGTTCAACGCAAAGAGGTATATTTTTATATATACAAGTCAACCATTTCTCTATTCCTTTCACAATTATTCTTAGTCTCTGTCCTAATCTTTGCTCCACTGTTTTTTTTTTTGGAACTCATGCTACTACAGACTGTCGAGGAGAAGATTGCTAGACATTCAGAATCTGGCACCGTCACTGAAAGGTGGTGTTAAGGGACCCATTCATAAACCGTCTTCTTTTTGGTAATATGTGTGTATGGTGAAGGTGCTAGCTTATTATAATCACACGCTGTCACTTTTTGTCTCGGAAACAGGGAGATTGTGGTGCAGTTCAATGCTGATGTTGCAGATGGGATGCAGTGGAAGTTCACTCCAACTCAAAGAGAGGTTTAGACTTTATATATAAGTCGTCAACAAGAGGATTGTGATTTGTTAATGTAGGTGTGTGTGTTTAAACTGATATGTCTTGTGGTTTTGGAATTGTCTTATAGGTTAGAGTAAAGCCTGGAGAAAGCGCACTCGCCTTTTACACTGCTGAAAACAAAAGTTCAGCCCCAATAACCGGAGTCTCCACATACAATGTCACTCCCATGAAGGTATATATAATATTTTAGCCTCGGTGAATCGACTATCAAGTATCAACTTCCCTTAATACATCTTTTCATTGGTTCTCGGAACACACAGGCAGGGGTTTATTTCAACAAGATACAGTGTTTTTGCTTTGAGGAACAGCGACTTCTTCCTGGAGAACAGATTGACATGCCGGTGACTAGCCTTTTCTTCTTGGCTCTGCTTGATATTCCTTGAGCAAAATCAAATAGCCCACTAAGACCTTCTTCTTTCTCTTTTCGTTGTAAAAACTTGGGGGGTTTGGCAGGTGTTCTTCTACATTGATCCTGAGTTTGAGACTGATTCAAGAATGGACGGAATCAACAACTTGATATTGTCTTACACGTTCTTCAAAGTGTCCGAGGAAACTACTACTACAGATTCAGTCGACAATAAAAGCTCTGTTCCAGTTCAAGAAACCAATTAAAGATTGCATGCTTTTTTGAAGTGAAACTAATGCAAGAAAAATAAAGAGTCTCCCTCCTTCAGTTTAAAAAAATAAAATTCCATAATGGGAAAATTGTTTGTTAGTAATTTGTTTTGTGCTTCAGCTGTGTTGTAGGAGACAACGAAACATATGATATTATTATATTGAATATTTGCTTGAACAAAATCAAATATACAACATAAAACTAGTTTTCCAAATCAATTTAGACCGATTTGCGCACAAAATATAGAAAGATTCAGTAATTTGCGTGAATGGAAAAACAGGTGGTCCAATGCCAGACCCAACTTCTGCTAGCGAGAAAATACTGTGATGCCCCTATAACTTCTTTCTTTAACATTACGAAGAGAAGTTGTGTAATGATTACATGCATGTAATCATGAGTAATTCTATACATATATAACCCGTTTATATTTGTGTTCTCTCCCTCCCTCTCTCTCTCACACACGCTCATGTTATTCTTTGTCTTTTACATGTTCTGGTTGATCTCTTCTTCTTTGCATGTCTAAATCTCAGTATTTTTTTGTAAATTTCAAAAAAAAAAAATTCAATTCAATCCAATCCAAGAACTTTTCTCTTTATCCGGACATTGTTATTTAGAATTTTTCAATCAGCATTTGATTATCACTATAGACTCAAACTCGTAGATTATTCTCATATCTAATAAGTTAAATAGTGTATTTTAATTATCTGGATATCATAATTGTTGGTTGAACTTTTTTATCAATTGTCGGCTAACTTAAATAATTATGTAGACATTATTGTTAGTTAGATTTTTTTATCAATGGTCGGCTAACTCAAAGTCGTAGATTATTCTCGTAACTTAATGTATATCAATTTTTCAGATGTCATTATTGTTATTTGGATATTTTGATTAGTATCCGGTTATTATAACTAGCCTTGATGATGAGGGAAAGAGCACGAATGAAAACATATACGCCATTGTAACTCAGAGGTCGTAATTGTAGTCTTCTTGATCCAAAATATGCAATAACATATAATTGAAAGCATTGTTACCTGGATAAAACTTTTTAAGTATAACTAATTATTTTATTAGCCACAACCACAAAGAAGCAAGACGAAGAGTTTTACACTATGATTCTGTCTCTTCTTGAGCAAATTCAAAATCAAAGCTTTGCTCTTTCCTCTTTCCTCTTTTTCAAAATTACTTTCTTTTGTTTGTTTGTTCGCTTTCCATAGATGAATCAAAGAATGAAAGATTTTACTTTTTTTTAAAGGCTTAGATTTCTAGGTTCAAGAGAGAGAAAGAAGAAATACGATGGAGTTTCGAACAGAAGAAAGACAAAAGAATAATTTAGATAGATATATATGTTTTGATTATGTTGGATAGGGACAAAATGGCAATTAAAAAAAAAATAGATATCACTTATCTTTCTCATCTAGTGGTTGGAAGTTTGGTTGTGTCGGGGGAGATCTCAATGGTTTGAGAAAGACCTCCGTCATGTTGTAAAAGCAAGGTAAATAGGTGGTTTCGGTGGAGGCTCTGCGGGTATCTGAGCTCCGGCGAAACGAGCGGTCCGGCGATCTCTTCCGGTTTCTTCCGGAGTCGATGAAGGGCAAGTTGAGGCGGAGAAACGCATGCCGGTCTGAATGGTGTAGATCATCCCCGTGTCTCTTCCTCTGCTTCCTTGTTTCTCTCATGGGCCTTGATCGTCCGGTTTTGTAAGGTTGGGCCGAGGGGCCGTCTAAGTTGTTTGGGGCTTCGGCCGTATGTTGTAGCCCGTTTATGTTTGGGCCTTTGGTGTTTCTGTTGTATCTGGGAGTGACCCATTTGATTTTAATAATATAAACCTGATGGAAAAAAAAAAAAGATGTGGGATAGAGAGAGAGAGAAAGAAGTATTTTTGAGACGATCGGATTTGGTTGAAAAAAACAAGTCGAACGAGTAACGGGCCACAGGTTTGATGAGAAAGTAAATTGGGCTTTTCTAGATTTGTTCAAATCTCTCTCTCTCTCTCTGGTTGTCGGTAGGGTTTAACTTGGATCATCATCTTCTCCTCCTCCATTCCATTCCATTCCTTGCTGATGATACTCAAGCGGCAGTGTGCTTCTGGCGTTCCCAGTCTCGGTCTCTCTACATCATTTCTTCACAGTGTGGCAATAGATTCTTCGGATGCGAAGCTCGTGCCTAACGATGACTCGGAAGCTGTTTACCGGATGATCAATGGCTCAAATGTGCAAGGAGAGTTGAAGGAATCGTTGAGCTCCAGTGGAATCCACTTGTCAAAGGACTTAATCGATAGGGTTTTAAAAAGAGTGAGGTTCAGTCACGGAAACCCTCTTCAAGCCCTGGAGTTGTATAGGTACGCTGGTGCTCACTCCTCCTTTTCCCTCGACACGATGCTCTATATCCTCGGTAGAAATCGAAAGTTCGATCAGATCTGGGATGTTTTGATTGAAGCTAAGCGAAAGGATCGGTCTTTGATTACCCCTAGGACGATGCAAGTGGTTTTAGGTAGAGTCGCTAAGCTGTGTTCCGTTAGACACACCGTTGAGTCCTTCTGGAAGTTTAAGAGATTGGTGCCTCATTTATTCGACACTAGTGCTTCTTTCAATGCTCTCTTGAGAACTCTTTGCCAAGAGAAGACTATGACCGATGCTAGGAATGTCTATCACTCTTTGAAGCATCAGTTTCACCCCGACTTGCACACTTTTAACATTCTTTTGTCCGGCTGGAGATCATCCGAAGATGCTGAAGCTTTCTTCCAGGAAATTACGAAAGAAAAGGGCCTCAAACCTGATGTCGTTACCTACAACTCCTTGATTGATGTGTATTGCAAGGACAGAGAGATGGATAAAGCTTACAAGCTGATTGATCAGATGCGTGAGGAGGATGTTACTCCTGATGTTATAACTTACACTACCATTATAGGCGGTTTGGGGTTAATAGGCCAGCCTGATAAAGCTCGCCAGGTTTTGAAGGAAATGAAGGAGTATGGATGTTATCCTGACGTTCCTGCTTATAACGCTGCTATAAGAAACTATTGCATAGCCAGGAGGCTTGGGGATGCAGATAAGTTGGTGGATGAGATGGTGAAGAAAGGTTTGTCTCCCAACGCCACTACTTATAATCTGTTTTTCCGTGTTCTGTCTCTATCTAATGATTTGGGACGGTCTTGGGAGCTGTATGTGAGAATGTTGGGGAATGGGTGTTTGCCAAACACTCAGTCTTGTATGTTCTTGATTAAGATGTTTAAGAGACACGAGAAAGTGGATATGGCGTTGCGGTTGTGGGAAGATATGGTGGTTAAAGGTTTTGGTTCTTATAGTTTGGTTTCGGATGTGCTTTTGGATTTGCTTTGTGATTTGGCTAAGGTAGACGAGGCTGAGAAATGTTTGCTTGAGATGGTTGAGAAGGGACATAGACCGAGTAATGTCTCTTTTAAAAGGATCAAGTTGTTGATGGAGCTAGCAAATAAGCACGAAGAGCTTAGTAATTTGAAACAGAAGATGGTTGTTTTCACTACAGAGATTCAGTGATGAAAGCAGGACATTCTTCCAGTGTTTTTCAAGAGCCAGTTGAGTCCTTCATGTATAATGCCATTGTACTTGGCCGAGTCTTTTTTGTTCAAGTCTATCAGATGAAGTCGAGGAACCATTGTTAGAGTTTAGGAGTTTTGCTGAGGTAGGTACTGAAGAAGAAGATGACGATCATAACATTTTCCGAGAAGAAGAAGATGGATGAGGCAAAGATGAAAAAGTTGCCGACGTTTGGATTCTACTGAAACAAGCAGCGGATTGGTGGTTAAAACTGTACCAGACGCTCTTGATGGCATCTTTTTGCTCTTATAGAGAGAGAGAGAGTTTTCGAACTAATCAAATGGTAAACATAGATTTTATGTAGTTTTGATTTGCCAAAGAGAACAGACTCTTCAGGACCAATCTCACTGTCTCCTGGTTTCTTCTTTTAAATGTTACTACACTTCACAAAGTTTGTTTTGCGTGACTTTTAGGTTCTTGTTTGGTTTGTTTGGTTCCTATTGGGGTTCAGTCAATCACGGCCAAAACTTATGGTTGTTTTTTAGTTCCTCTTTGTCTTGGTGACCTTAAACCAGAAGTTCTGTGATGAGAGAAGTAGGGAGCTCTCTAACCATATATTTACACAATAAATTTAGAATGTTTTAGATAATTTCAGATACACAACTGCCATCAGAAAAAGCAAAAGAATGTATTCAAAAAATTTAATGAAGGTAAATCGGCTGATTAGAAAAGCCACTTCGGGTGCAGGTGCAGGATGGTTGCGGTTTCAAATGTTATTAAACATTTTGTATGACTGGCACAACGTTTGAAAATTGTTGCTTTTGCGGGATATTTGTGATTGTTTGATTATAAGATATTGCAGCGGTTTAATAATAAATTACCAATATTAACATATTATAACATTATAAAAATATAAAAACATACTATTGTAATAAAATATAATAATTATCAATATAATATGATTAATAATAATATTATGTTTATTTATTTAATTTTTTAATTAGTTTAAAGTTATAATTTTAATTACATTTTTTTGAAGATTTATATTAAACTTTTGAAAGAATATTTTGTTTTGTTATATATATGTGTATATCTTTATATATGTATGTATATTAATTTTTAAATATTCTAATGAATAGTTAGTTAATTTAAAGTTTTTACAAAATAAATTATGATATTGTTTGTGAATTTAAATTAATATATAAAATATGTATATATTTTTATTTATAATATTTTCATTTTAAAATTTTAATTTTAAATTTTAAAAGAATTTGAAAAAAAAGCATATTAATTTATCCACCCGCACCCGCCTGCAAACGCTAGCTGAAACCAGCTTTTGATTTTAAAAGGTTCGGAGCGGTTTGAAACGATTTGTATCGGTTTGTATGATTATTTCGAAATGATGTCAAATCGCTACCAACCGCAAAAGATTCTCGTGTTGTAGTCAGCGTCATGTGTGATGTGTTTGTTTGAACACTGACGCAAGCAGTTACGGTGCAGTTAGTTCGAGTTGCTTTCAAGACTTGGGGGGATTTTACATTTCATGTCTATTAAGAATAAATACTCATATTAACATCTTCTAAAACCCCTCTTTACTCTTTTTCTTTTAACTGATCCCCTCTTTACTTAGTACTAGTATTTTATTTTTACTGTTACATTTACATGAAATCTTTAAGTAAGTATAGTTTCACACAAAATGATTTTTTCTACATTGTATAATGTATACTATTACTATATAGGATTCTGAGATTTTTCTTAGCTTGCATTTAATCACCCACCTGCAAATTGCAACATTTTATATTAACCTGTGATTTGAATTTCTGACATGTGATTTTTATAATTAATTATTAGATCAAATCGTTAACATTTTATATTTCCCCTGGTCTTATTAGGAGTAGTCAGCATTCAAATTTACTTTTTCGGCACATAAACATTAACTTCTATGAGGTTGGTTTGGTTACAAAGCTATGATTAACTTTTATTTTATAATTATTGGACTATCATGACATGTGTTCCTTACTACGGAAGACAATATAAACGGACGAATGATTATAATCAATCACTAATTGTATAATATAAGTCAATGCTTGAACATGGATACTAATATTTATATACATACATTATGACAATGGAGTTTATCAAAATGCCTTAGCGGCCAAGAAAATGAATGTATACACTCTTGACTTCTTGAGGGTTGATTTATGTTTTACTGCAATATATAAAGTTGACTTTTAGCTTCGTTTTCTTTTTGCTAATTAACTTTTAGCTTCGTTGCCAAGGAAGTAGCCAACTTCCTCAAAAGTGAAAATTATCTCCATCCTCTGTAATTTTCATCTTAGACCGCTTGATAATTGCAGACATAATTCAAAGCAAGTGGCTCCTTAATATGCAGAGTATTTGATCATGATTTATGTTTAAATGACTAGTGCTTTAAGAATCTTTCCCCCGGAAAAAAACAACTACTAAGAGCATTTTCAATCTCCTATATTTCTTACTCTAAACTAATGATTAAAATTTACTTTATTTTCCAATCCATAATAAAATAGAAATAGATTTAATTCATAAACAGAATAATACATTTATTTATTTTTGTTCATTATTCATTTTTTCAGTTCAAAATAAGTAGAGTTCAAGTAAACTACATTTCAGATGAAGTTACTTTAACATATAGAGTTTTATATTGCAGATACTCGAAGTGAAATCATATTTAGTATGTCCTATAGTCTAATATATATTAAAAGTTGTTTCACTTATCTCCAATCAGAATAGTTTAATTTTACAGCTAATAATTTTTGGAACTGAATTAAACATATGTATATATCATGTGTTGATCCGATAAAATTGAATTTATCGGACATATATATATGTACTAGTGATATTCCGGCGCGTATTTCGCATGTTTTATTCTTAAATGAATTACGGTTTCATATTTATTTAGCTTAATTTTGACATTTTAAATATTTTGATCTGTTTTTTTTCTGAGATTTTCTATATGTTTTTGTTTGTATTTGTTATCACACGTGTTTTCTAACATTTGTACTTATTTAATTATACTCTTTCTCGTTGTTAGTTTTAGCTGAGTGAAAGCACATCATTATCTTCGTATGAGTTTGATTATCTTTCCCTGTACATTAGTTGAAATAGGACTAATGTGTCTACAGTAGGATCTTATCTTAGATATATAAGTATTTTATATATTCAATCTGTTTTTTCTTTCATCTGTATTTTTTTTTTCTGTATGTAGTTTTATATTGTATATGTTGTTCATAGGATACAATTATAAAGATTTTAGTGCCATGTGAATTTAGATATTATACTTCATATATTTTGGTGTTCAAAGAAAAAAAGACTTCATCTATCTTTATTCATTGAATATGTAAAGTCCGGTTTCTGACATTTGATTTGATACGATAACCTTCCCTGTGTTATTTACACCATGAGTACACTTTTACAGGTTGTGGCTTATAGTAGTAACATAAGATACCATGAGTACACTTTTATAGGTTGTGGCTTGTAGTAGTAACATAAGATACATATGTTTTATAGGTTGTCACGGTGACATGTAAATATTGTTTCATAGGCTATAAAGTTGTCAAGTATCACATAAGCATGGTAACTCTTATTCCCTGTAATTTTAATGCATTTCCTCACTTGGAAACAAATCTATATATATATATGATGAAGTCACTCTCGACTTTGAATTTCTAAACTTAAGTTCGTGCACGAAATTTTTGCATCAGTATCCTAATTAATATCTTTTGAAAAAGTTGAAAGCTCTTATAGAAAAGGAAGTGAAATTTAATGGTGTAAAACTACAATACGTTTTGCGGCTTTCTTTTCAAATATTTTTTTCCTTGTCAACTTAGTTTTCTTATTGATCTTAGACCTATAATGTTTTCCAAACTCCCTTTTAGAATTGTCTATTTCCCCTCACATATTCTTGGAATCTAAAAGCAAAGCCAAAACTCACCCTTTGTGACTCAGACATCAAGTTATATATGACATTGCAGCATTACATATCAAAGATTAATAAATTATAGCTTGGAATCGAGAGAGATGGCTTAACCATAGCTTGAGAATCACAATCTCTCGTTCCTAGGTGAAGATGTTATGCAGCTGAATTCTAGGGTATATGAGTATATTCACCCATCAGAGTAGCTACATTGCAGGTTGATCGAGACAGAACATTTATTCAATCCCAAAAAAATCTCTTCTCTAAATGACGCTACATTTATCTGGTAGTAGGGATAAATGACGCAACATACATCTGGTACGGATACTTAAGCGGTGTTAAGGAACTGGGTGTAATCTAGAAAAATCATTCAGCGTCCCTTATTAGATCCGCTGCAAAGCAGAGCAAAGCACATCAAATCAACCGATGGGCGGACTTGAAACTCCAATTGTTTCAACCAAAAAGATTAGCTCGTGCTAAACTTTTGTAAATTTTGGTTCATAGGTGATATAAAGATTGATACATTGTTGGTTTCTGAAGTAATACCTGACCAGGCATGACTTCTCCATTGATCCGTACTGGTTGTAATTCCGGCATACAAACATTCCTTGTAGTGAGAATCAACGATGTCCCTTCCCTTCCAAAAGACTTGTCAGCTCCAACACTACAATGGTATGGTCCCTGATATAGATTGTTTTGTATAAACATCAAAACAGAAAATCAAAGAAGAATGAAGTAAAAACCCCTAGAAAGGGAAATGAACATCAGAGGCCTTACTATAAGATCACTTCACTGTTTTTCCCAGGAGCTTCACGAGTGTTGGAACAATCATAGTTCCTTTTGGGGAATTTTGATGGTTGGGTTGCAGGTCCAGGGAGAGTGTAAAGGTAAACCAAACAGAGATCAGTAAGCTTTGTCATTCTGATTCTATTTTACAGGAAATTTGCTAAATTTTTCGTCAACGTGTAAATAAAACAAAACGATTACCTTGGCTGTGCTTCTCATGTTCACTCCAGAACCACCAACCCTGTTTTGAAAGATCTTAGAAACCCGAAATTTAAAAGTAAAAATAAACAGAACACATAACTCTTTCTTTGTTGTTCAAGATGCAATTATCAAGCAACTAACCAGTGAGAATGACAAAAACATTGGATTTTAAAACTAAACTGCAGAAAGAGAGATGAGGAAGAAAAAGTTACTGATATTGAGTACAAAAGCCAAGAAATGGCAAAACTAATTCATTAAAGGAGAATATTGTATGGCAAAATAATCATACAGAAATGATACCGAAAGAATCTTTTTCGTTGGAGGAGCTTTTGAGCAGAGCTTAGTTTGACGACTTTGTTTCCCTGACAAAGAACAATAGATTTTGGTTAAGAACACGTTTTAAAAAGTTGTGATGAAACAAATAGCCATAACAATTATTTTGTTTCTCAATTCCCAAATTACAAAATATTGGTGAATAAGAAAAAAATGTCTCTTACAATGACTGGTTTCAGTAATCTTAAAGGAGCAAGACGATGCGCGTGAAAAATCTCTCATCTTCTGCATATATATAATCCCCTGAGAGAGCTTGATAATAAGGCATTAAAGATGATGTAGTGGGTATCGTTGAATGAAAGCCATTAGTGTAGACGTTTCTTAAATGCAGCAAAGGGAGGGGAAGCGGAACAGTAAAGTCTTGGCAGAGGAGATCGACGGCGATCTCCGTCGTATCAGGCTGATCAGGGTGGGGAGAAATGGGCTACAAATGAACGGAAAGAAGATTTGGACCAGATAATACAATTGTATAAGATTAGCCCACTACCAGAATAAGGTCAGAAAGCGAGAGTCATCTAGAAAAGTTGTACACGTGTCCAGATTTGCCCATATCATTTGGAGGACAAGGAGGAAGGAGGAGAGAGACAACTCTCCTTTATTGTATAAGATATTTGATCAGGTAAAATTATGCATATAAAGCCCTATGATATTATTTGAATGTACATAAATAGTTTAAAATTGAAAATAAAATATTTCTTCTTAGGAGGCATAAGTAGAATTTTTCTTGCGTTTGGCTCAAGGAAATAAACACATCAAAATGCATAATTATGATGCTTTTTGACCGATCTAGACGGTGAGAATTAGTTTAATGAAATCACACTCCTTGCTTCTCAAGCAAATTTTTTTCACAGAACCCAAAAAGAAGAGTTGCATAGAAAATGGCCAAAATGCTCTTGAGTTATACAAATTGGAATCTTTAAAAGAAGGAAGTTGAATAAAATAAGAACTAAATCAAGTCTTTTAACAACTTCAAGACAACTACACGGTTTTGTCTCACGTCAAGTTTTCAAAATCTTTTGCTCATCTCAGATCTTCAGGTCCGTTCTCTTTTTAACTTCTTTATTCATCTTTAATTTTCTAATTGAGTTGCGTATTAAGTATGATCCCTGAATTTTCGGGTAATACAAAACATGCGACTCTTTTCTCATAACAGACTCTGTTTCATCGGTCATAATTTCTGGGAAACTCTTTGGATTGTAATTACGAAAAAGGAACAAATTCTTTTATTTTTTCTTGCACAAGTGGGGCCTTTTGGATTTACATTGACAAACTCTTATTTTTCTCTAAAAAGGGATTCCAATTGTAAATGTTTTCTTAAATTCTCCAACTTCTCAGCATTTTCTGGTTTTTAAGAAAAAGTCAAAAGGTGCCTTCCTTTATAGTCATTCTTTCTTTTATTATATACCGTCGATCTCCATCTGTGTATTCGAACTCTTTTTCTTTTGTCTGCCAGCGCCGAAAATGAATCGTGACGGCGCCGGAGAAGGCGACTTCTGTTTCACACGAACCTTCAACTTCCAAAACTCCCAGAGAGGGAGGAGAAGAAGAGACAAAGAAGGATGAAAAGGCGAAGACAGTTCCCTTCTACAAGCTATTTGCATTTGCGGATTCATATGATGTTCTCTTGATGATATGTGGCTCAGTTGGAGCTATGGGGAACGGTGTTGGTTTGCCTCTCATGACATTGTTGTTTGGTGATCTCATTGATTCCTTTGGACAGAACCAGAACAACAAAGACATCGTTGATGTTATCTCAAAGGTTATAACCATAAAAAATATCAAAAAACTTGATTATGTTCTTGGTTTAATAAATAGATAATGCTTCCTCTTAATAGGTTTGTGTGAAATTCGTCTACCTTGGACTTGGAACACTAGGAGCAGCCTTTCTTCGTAAGCCTGCTATTTAAGCATGTTTCTCCATTGCACTTTTACAGACAACAAACAGAGAACTCAGGAACAGAAGTTTTTAACTGTAATTTTACTTCTTCTTTTTTTCTTTTTTTTGTAGAGGTGGCTTGTTGGATGATAACGGGAGAGAGACAAGCGGCGGCGAGGATAAGAAATATGTATCTGAAAACAATTCTGAGACAAGACATTGGATTCTTCGATGTGGAAACAAACACAGGGGAGGTTGTTGGTAGAATGTCTGGAGATACTGTTCTTATCCAAGACGCCATGGGTGAGAAGGTAAGCATAGAAATTTCCTCTATATATTGCGAAAAAAAGGAGGCTTATATATATAAATATAATGACTCCATCTGTTTAAAAAGTTTTGTAATTGAATATTGCAGGTAGGGAAGTTTATTCAGTTGATAGCTACGTTCATCGGTGGATTTGCTTTAGCTTTTGCTAAAGGGTGGTTACTAACATTGGTTATGTTAACTTCAATACCTCTCCTGGCAATGGCTGGTGCAGCCATGGCTATTATAGTCACTCGAGCTTCTTCTCAGGGACAAGCTGCTTATGCCAAAGCAGCTACTGTTGTTGAACAGACTATCGGTTCCATCCGAACGGTAATAAAACTCTAATTTCCTAAGCTACAATTTTTCTTAAAAAACAGACTTCAACTGAGCTTTGTTTTCTTTTAGGTTGCATCATTTACGAGAGAGAAAGAAGCGATAAACAAGTACAAAAAGTTCATAACATCGGCGTACAAATCAAGCATACAACAAGGATTCTCGACTGGTTTAGGACTGAGAATAATGTTATTCGTGTTATTCAGCAGCTATGCTTTGGCTATTTGGTTTGGTGGGAAGATGATTCTCGAAAAAGGCTATACTGGTGGCGCTGTCATCAACGTACTCATCATCTTCGTTGCCGGTGCCATGTAAGTTATTACTACACACTTACTTTCGGCTAGAAACTAGGGTTTCATTTCTCTATTTCTCGTCGATTCGTATTCTCCGGCGAACCAGTTTTCGCCGTATCGTTTCCTTGTTTCTTTCCTCTTTGTAACACGACTAAACAGTCTCTTGATCTAATAAAACGCTTCTGTTTTGACCCACCGACGAGTCCTCGTCTTTTTTCATTTACTGGTTTATTGACAAGTCTCGGTTCAAACAGTTGCTTGTCGTCTGTGAGAAATAGAGAAGATCGCTGTCGTCTGCATTTCATTACTTGGAGAAGGAGAAAAAGACGAAGAAGAAGAAGATATGCTCATTGCAGTTGCTGGTTGGTTGATTTATATTTCAATGAAAGATACCATCCATGGCTTCATTCATCAATACCACCTCATTTTCTCCTCGGTCCATCTTACTAATCATCAGATCACTTCCCAAAGCTCATATCTACTACCTATATATATATTTAACAACTACTACCGATATATATAAAATGTGATTCTTGCTCCTAATTCTCATCATTGATTGTTTGGTTAACATACAATAATTTAATAGATTCACATAAGTAGCAGCTCACACCTCACACCATACATGCATTCGAGGAGCATATATGTGCATGTGAACACACATAATACAACGATATATATATATGATTTGTCGAGAGGATATATATATATTTTATCTTCGTCGGATCAAATCAAAGCTCTGGTTGAGATCCGGAGGTTAGTGATACAATTAAATCAAAGTCTTTAATAATATAGCAACTGGACACTCGCAATAGCTAGCTAACCCCATCAATTATTGGTCGCCCACGTATATCTTCAGAAATCACATGCATATGTCACATGCAAATTTTGAAAGGGTAATTTAGATAAACTCAATTTCAAAAAACGAGAAAATATTGCTTTAGGAGTTTCGGCTTTAAGCATCTACCAATACATATTGAAACACGTTAGGAGGTATTACTTGGAAGAAAAAAGAAAATACTAAGGACTTACAAATAATCGAAAGATTAAAGATATGAAAAAATATATAGGAGTGCTCGAACTTGTTACTTTGTTTTTTTGCTAAATTGTAAATATCGTAAATGAATTAGAGTTCTTACAAGAGTAATATTTGATCCACTATCTGTTGATGTTGAGGATGTGTATGTTTGGGTTGCTGGTGATTCTCTTTTCCATGATTTCAGGTCCTCAACAACGTGGGAGGTGTTGAGGCCGAGACAGGATATCAAGAGCTGGATGGATGTTGTATGGTCCAAAGGAGCAATCCCCAAGCTAAGTTTCAACATGTGGGTAGCTAATTACGATAGACTGCCAACACGTTCCAGGCTCGCGGCATGGGGATTACTTATCTATGCAAACTGCCTCTTCTGCTCCAACTTCGAGGAAACCAGAGACCATCTCCTCCTCTCATGTGAGTACAGCAAAGCCATCTGGAGGGAGATCTTCATCAGGTGCCAACCGCCTGCATCGTCTTTCGCAAACTGGTCTGAACTTTTATCTTGGATCAGAGCTGCCCCATCTTCAAAGTTAAATCTACTAAGGAAGTTAGCGACACAAACAGTGGTTTACCACATGTAGAAGTGGAGGAACAATCTGATTCACAATCAAACATCAATATCGGCTGCAATTGTGTTCCATGACATCGACAGAGAGCTAAGGAACATCATCTCAGCAAGGAGACACAGGAAGAGATTTTGACTCTCTCATGGTTATGTGACTGAGATAGTTGATCTCTATAGGATAAATTAGGCTCCATCTTGTTTTTTTGTTTATTTTTTTTGCCAAACTTGTTACTTTGTCAAGAGTAAAGGTAGAGAGAAGTGCGCATATAAGAATGATTAATGTAAAAATAAGATTTTTAGGACTTTAACATTTAAGTGTGTGAGGTAAGAAACAAAACAGAGCTCAAATAAGTGTATTAGGAAGGGTTGTGCAATCAGAAATTAATCACAATCTATTAATTATGTTTAAGAGGTATTCTGAGACCACAACTCTCCAATATATTAAGGCCCAAACCTTTATTAACAAAGGGCCCAGAAAAGAGGATAACAGATGGGCTTAGAAAAGGGCCTTTTAGGTGGAAAGACCGAGTATCCTCTTTCATCGTCTCAATTGGTCTTCTTGCCTAGGGAATGGAGTGTGAGTGAGTAGATCGCGAAAGGATATTGAAGATGGCATCGACGGAAGGGCTTGTGCCCATCACCAGGGCTTTTCTAGCATCTTATTACGACAAATATCCTTTTCCTCCTCTTTCGGGCGACGTTTCTCGGCTTTACTCTGACATGGCGTCGCTTATTCAGCTACTAGCCCTCCAATCTCCTCCTTCACAAGGTTTCCGATCCCATTATATCACTGTGTGTTTTTTGTTTGTTTGAATTTCCTCATATCGTTCCCTCAGCTTCCCTAATCGAGGAAGCGAACCGAGAGCCTCCTCACAAGATTGATGAGAATATGTGGAAAAATAGGGAGCAGATGGAGGAGATATTGTTTCTTCTGCAACCATCTCGTTGGCCTGTTCAGGTGAATCGTTTTGCCTCCCCCTTGTTCTTCTTTCTTTTCTGTTGTGGTGACAACAGCTCTCTCTCCTTTATTTCAGCTTCGGGAAGATGATGCTGAATTATCTTCCACTTTGAGACATGTCAAGGACAATTTTGATAAAGCTCTGACTGCTATGATTTCCTTCCAAACGAAAAACTCTGAGCGCATTTTTAGCACTGGTTAATTCTACAGTTTTAGTTTTAATTTTATATACCTAGAGTCGAGAGAAACAACCTCATGTATCGATTTCCTTCTTTCTACAGTTATGACCTACATGCCTCAAGATTTCCGTGGAACGCTTATCAGACAGCAGAAAGAGAGGTCGGAGAGGAACAGACAGGCCGAGGTTGATGCCTTGGTTAGCTCTGGAGGGACCATACGCGACACATATGCTCTTCTTTGGAAGCAGCAGATGGAGCGGTGATCCCTCTTCTTATTTTGGGTTAATTGATGTATGTAGCAGCTTAACGAGATCATGTCTTTTTTTTTCTAGGAGGAGACAGTTGGCTCAGCTAGGCTCTGCCACTGGTGTCTACAAAACTCTCGTCAAGTACTTGGTAGGAGTTCCACAGGTAAGTGTACTATTTCTTGCCATGTGGCTTCCCCATAGACATATTTATTTACTTGTTGATTCTTTTACTTGTAGGTGTTGTTGGATTTTATTCGTCAAATAAATGATGATGATGGGTACGTACCATGTGAAAATAAACAAGTTAATGAGTGTTTTTCAGTTTTCTTAAAAAAAAACACTTTTGATCTTCTTGTGCAAAGGCCAATGGAAGAACAACGAGAACGTTATGGACCTCACCTATACAATCTCACAAAAATGGTGACGGCTATCCGGGTTTCCTTAACACTTCTTTGGGAAAGATATGATACTTTCAAACTGTAAGATTGTTCTTTTTTCTTTTTTGTTATTGTTGATAAATTTAGATTTCCTTAAATTCACACAAGTCAATAATCACGTGTTCATGAGAACTCTCTGTGAACTTTCCCGTTTAGAGGTTGTGCGATTTTGTTATATGTGGATGGGCAGGAATAAAAACCAAATGAATCTCCTCTCTGAAGCTGTTATCGTCTACACATCTGAGTTTGAAAGATTCATCACGTTTATCAGGTATCATCTTCCTTTCTAGAGTCGTGGTACTCATGTGCTGGATCACACAAACGTTGGGGGAAGTTGACTTTTGAAACTTTCTTGCTCCATGAAAATTTCGCTGATGTTTATTTTCCTTTGCTTCTTTTTAGTAGTTTTCTAATCTCCTAATCCGGTTTGGGTCGGTTAAAGTTGTTGCTAGTATATGAAGGCATTCCTTTTAAGTTTTGGAATAAGTCTAATAGAATTACGTTAGACGTCTTTAGGCATTGCTTTTATCAATATTAAAAATTTTAACGTTTTACTTTGCGTCTTTCCAGCGATGTATTTGCCAATTCCCCCTTCTTCATTTCAGCAGATACCGCTGGGACATTGGGCTCCAGGTTAGCTTCCATCATTCGCAAGATTGTCTCTTTAGTTCATTATATATGCTTTAAGAGTGTGTACTTCTTAGGGAAAATGAGGAGTACAAGGAGATAATCGTTCAAGCTGGGAGAACCTATGAGGTAACAAGTTCTCCTCAGATGCTTTTGTTTATGAATTATTACACTAGTTCCGTCTGGAATTGTTAGTGTTTAAAAAGTGAAAAGTGATGTTAATGACATTTGTGTGTGATATCCACGACTTCTGTTGGCATATTAAGCATTAAGCAATAAGCACTTGCATTCGAGTCTTACACAAGTACATGGATGATTATATATGTGTATGTATATCATTGATTGATGTTTGTTGTTGTTTCTCTAGGTGTCATTGATGGTGGAATCCGAAAATTCGTATATTGCTTGGGATTTTTCTTTGGTGCAAGGCAAGATTAGCATGGTATTGCTTTTTGAACCTCAATTTGTTTCTCCACTATATAACCTTAAATCATTTGATTGCTTTGCTTGCTTGGTTTTGCTCCGCTCTTCAGAATTTTGTTTGATTATTATAGGGATGTCTAGGTTGTTTTCTCTTAGAAGCTACTACAGTGATTGTTTGAGGATTCATGAAAATTGTGTTTTTTTTCTTTGGATTTCAAGTCGAGAGTATCACAGATTGTCTCTGTCTGTTCGCCCTATTACCGATATAACATTGTATATGCAGATGTTTTTTTGGCTAGAATCTGGTTTATCTTTATTTTCGCACTTAGTTGAAAGCCTATATATCTATGCTGTAAATCTATAATGTGAAAGGCAGACAAGAACTGTTGTGTCTTGATACGGGGCTTGATCTATATTCTAAGCTAGGTTCTCACCTTCTGTGGCTGGTCCTCTGTTTTAATTCCTAATTATATTTACCAGGATATTGGATTTTGCGTGGAGTACATAAGTGCTTCAGGGGAAATGACTGTGAGTGCGTTTATTAGTTTCCAAACTCTCATTAAACTTTAGTAGAATATAGTTCATACATTGTCTCACTCTTTAAGATATTGAATTCTGAGGTGTGATTTTTTATTTTTTGGTTGCAGCTTATATTACCTTACCATCGATATGAAGCTGACCAGGTGAGTTCCATGTGCATATATGTTTAATTGCATAATTTTATATGTGGAAGATTGTGAGTTTTTTTCTAGTTGGGTTGTTTAATAAGTAGTTCTTTTATGGGAAACTTATGAGTTATCTTTAGGATTTTAGCTGTGTTGATTTATGTGCATAGCTGTGTTGTTTAGTGTCATCGTTTTCAGGATCAGCTATGTTTGTTCCTGCAGGGAAACTTCTCTACGCTAATGGCTGGAAACTACAAACTTGTTTGGGATAATTCGTATTCATCTTTCTTCAGAAAGGTAGAATGATAGTTACATTTTGCAGGAGATAAAGTGAATTAATATCCTTTTTTAACTTCCTTTTCCATTGCTTTCACTAATGAGGATCTGTTTTATTTGTCTTTTCTTTTAAAAAAAAATTCTTTGTGGAATAGACTCTTCGATATAAAGTAGATTGCATTCCGCCAGTAGTGGAGCCGACAAACTGAAAGTGGAAGCTGAAGGTGGATCAGAGGCATGAAAACTCATCATTTTTTGTACAAAGACAAGACTCTGACCTTCTGAAAGACATGAATGGAAAATCATGACCTCTTATGTGACTATTTTGTTTGCAGAGGAGGAAGTGAAAAGTGGCTATGTAAGTTAATTGCCCTACTAGATTCTTTGGTATTTGTGAGTCTGAATTATTTGCAAGTATTTCCAAATTTTCAAGAATTATATGTTAAATAATATTTTAAAGTTTGTTTTGTGTACTCTTCTTGAAGAAAAAACACTAAAGTTACTATAAACAAATATAGTTGCAAGTTTTTAAGAACCAAAATCCGGAGATATTTATTTAAGTCAGTTTCCTCTAGTCAATATTTAATGAGAAATAACAATCCAGTATTTGCAAGGTTTTCCACGAGATATATAATAAACACAGGAGCCACCCCTAATTTTAAAACATAGTAGTCATGTGTTCCAATCTACCTAAAACACACGCTCTGTTCGGCTCCTACCGGTATTCCTTTTTAACCTGGATCATTATCCACCAACTAGCAGCAAACAAATAACAAAAGGACAGAGTCAATGCATCCTTTTTGTTTGATATCCTAACCACTGATACATTATTCTGCTTAGAAGAAAACTAAAACCTTTAAAAACAACTTTCTCTACTCAAATTTCTGCTTGGGGTGCTCTTATTGGAGTATATTTGCTTCCTCTGATTTATATCAATGATCATAATTATGTGAAACTTTCTGTTTCCACAATTTAATCATATGATACAAAAAGCTGTCACTACATATTATTTTTTAACAAGCCAAAGTCAAGATGATTCCGACTTTTATCTTCTATCTTTTTGGGTTATGAATAAGTCAAGATGTTTCTGTTCTAGCGAGAATGTTTCAAGCAAGTGCCCAGAGTTAGTAAAAGTCTGTCTATCAAGAGAAAAGAAGGCAATGTAATCTCTGTGTGTGTATGTACAGACGTAGATCTGACAATGATGTGTAATGACATTTACTTCTTAAAAGAGAGAAGAAGAAACAAGCAATAAACAAATGTCAACTGTTGGAGGAGGATATGGTTGAAGTAATAATGTCTCAATTGGGCTGTTTCTGTTAAAAATAAAAGGTTTGAATTTTTCATACTGCAGGAACACAAAAGAATTCCTCCAGTCCCAATGGGTGGGGGAGGAGGAAGAGACTTGGACAAACTGTTAATTGCCTTTTTAAACGCTTCCAACACTCAGTATTTACATATAAATATTGCAGCAAAACCACCAACTTGAGGGTTACTGACAGTTCCGTTTTGAGTATTTTAAGGTCATCGTTGCTTGCATCTGTATTGAACTTCCTTCCATATATACGCGTCCTTTCAAGTGGTATTCTCATTCCTCCCAGCATTTCAAGAATTTGGTAATCTCTGAGCAAAAGAAATAGTAATCTGCTTTTTAGAACAAAGCTGAAAAAAAGATATAAGAGATGATGAGTACGGCCGGCCTCATTCTGCTGGTGTTGTCTTCTTGTTGCTTGTCTTTGCTGGATGCCCAACAGATCACTCATCCGCTTGATGGTACGGTGCTCTCTGATCAGTAACCGTATGTGTAAACAGTGATGACTGCTGCTAATGAGGTCCTTTTTTGTTGTGGTTGCAGTTAGTGCTCTGCACGCTGTTCATCGCAAACTGAAGGACCCTATGAATCATCTTCAAGACTGGAAAAAGACGGATCCATGCGCCTCTAATTGGACCGGTGTTTTCTGCATCGCCGATCCTTCCGATGGATATCTTCATGTTAAAGAGTTGTACGTTTTAAACTTTCTTCTTCTGTAGTTTTTAAATTCACAAAACCAAACATTTAGTTGAGATGTTACCTGTTGTTTCTTTGGATTGATCAAATGATGCAGGCGGTTGCTCAACTTAAACCTCACAGGAACACTTGCACCTGAACTCAGCCATCTAGCGAACCTCACCATATTGTATGTGCAATGTTTTCCTCAGAGCTTTGGTTTACCAACCGAGCGTCTTATTTTAAAAATATAGATTACCTGATTCACAGGAACTTCATGTGGAACAATCTAACGGGTCAGGTTCCACCAGAAGTAGGCAACTTGACTCATCTCATCTTCTTGTAAGCAGTCTTTGATCATTTTTTTTCCATCAACTCTCGCTTCCCCTGGTTTGACCGCATCACTTAACAGCTTTTTTTTTTTTTTTTTTGTGTGTGCAGGCTACTAAGTGGAAATCAACTGACGGGGCCTTTGCCTCAAGAACTCGGCTCTCTTTCCAATCTCTTAATCCTTCAGATAGACTACAACGGCATCAGCGGAGACCTTCCAACGTCATTAGCAAATCTGAAAAAACTGAAGCACTTGTGAGAGATCTCCCTTTCCCTCTTCCTTCTTCTAACAAAACCCAATTTGACATCACTTGTACTTTTCTTTGCTTAGCCACATGAACAACAACTCAATCACGGGTCAGATTCCCCCTGAGTACTCTTCCTTACCTGACGTTCTGCACTTGTAAGTTTCTTGATTACATGTAAATTTTGATCAAATCGGTATTCAAATCTAATTGCCGTGGATAAGTTTTGTGGTATGGCTCAACATTTTTTCGCAGCTTGATGGACAATAACAAGCTAACTGGATATCTTCCACCTGAGCTCTCTCAGATGGCAAGCTTAAAAATTATGTAAGTGCCCTCTCTTTTTTGTGTCTCCAACTTCTTATTAGAGGCGACCCACTTTCTTCCAAGTTCAACTTAATTTGCTCTTTACAGACAACTGGACAATAACAACTTTGTTGGGACAGAGATCCCATCTTCCTATGGAAAGATACCCAATCTCGTCAAACTGTAAGAAGCACAACAGAGTTGAGTTCTTTTTTATTCCTGTTGCTTACTGATTTGGTTGGTTACACCATAAACAGGAGTCTCAGAAATTGCAATTTAGAAGGACCCGTTCCTGATATGAGCAGATCACCGGTTCTCTATTACTTGTGAGTCACTTAAACAGGAGAAAAATAAACAATTAGCATTATTCCATGGTATGTTCGTCACTGATGCTTTTTCTCTGCTTCTTATTACAGAGATCTATCTTCCAACAAACTCACAGGAGAGATTCCCAACAAGAGGTTTTCTGGGAACATCACAACTATGTAGGTTCAAAGCCAAGCCAAGGATTGAAATTGATATATGTCTTTACATGCAAAATGAAGTAGTGCACTTGTTTATTGTATGCAGTAACCTGTACAACAATATGCTCAACGGATCCATCCCTTCAAATTTTTCAGGCCTTGCACGTTTGCAGAGACTGTAAGATCCACCTTCTGTCTCTTGTTAATAATAATTCAAGGAGAAGAAAAAAAAAAAAAAAAAAAGACAAAGAGTACTGGTTGTCTAATTTTGTCAGGTCTCTGAAGAAGAACAACTTAAGCGGGGAGATTCCTGTGATATGGGAGAAGATGAGCTTCACTGCAGAGGCAAAACTGATCCTGTCAGCATATATACAAAAGACATTGATGATCAAATTTTAAACAAGATTAGTGCTGTTTTTTTCTTATGTTAATTGGAACAACTTGCAGGGACTTGAGGTACAACTTGTTTACAAATGTGTCAAACGTTCTAAACCCTCCTTCCAATGTCACGGTCAAGTAAGTTTGTGGTAAATGTGACAAAATAGTTAGTAACGTGAATAGAGAGAGAGAGAGAGAGAGAGAATCATCAGAATGTGTTTGTGATGAGCAGGCTTTACGGAAACCCAGTTTGTGCAAGAGTAAATGAGACAAACGTAGCTGATCTCTGTGGCGTCTCAACAACAGTAGACGTGGTGGAATCTCCTGGAAGTTCGTCGGACAACTCGAGCACCACGGGAGAGTGCAAACGACAATCCTGCCCCTTGAGCGAAAACTACGAATACGTGATTGGTTCTCCAGTTCCATGTTTCTGCTCTGCACCAATTGGGATTGGACTTCGGCTTAGGAGTCCAAGTTTCTCTGACTTTCGACCTTACACAGTGGCCTACATGCTCGACGTGGCATCCAATCTCGGGATAAATCTCTATCAGCTGTCTATTGAATCATTCTCGTGGCAATCGGGTCCAAGGCTAGCCATCAACATGAAGGTTTTTCCAGATTTGAACAGTAAATTCAACACAACGGAGCTTCCACGCATTGTTGACTTCTTTGCAACTTTCTCTCTGGATACCGACGATTCTCTTGGCCCCTACGAGATTATCTATATCAACCTCCTGGGTCCTTACAAAGACGGTAATAGTATTATTAATAGTGTCTTGTCTACTCAGCAACTTTAACAATCCTATTGTGTGAACCCAAAAGAGTAGGTGTGTGTGTTGCATGCATGTGTAGTTACTCTCAACTTATACCCGAGTAAGTCGGGAATGAGCAAAGGTGTCAAAATTGGAGTCATTGTAGGAGGAACCATTGCTTTCTTCCTTGGATTATCCTTTCTAGCGTTGCTCCTCTTCTTCATCAAGAGAAAAGCTAAGCAACAACAAGAGCCGAGTAAGTGATGAGAGTCCATTTATGTTTGTGAATCAACAGACTAATTAAAAGATTTACTTATTTATTTTCTCCATTGGCTTAGTCGTCGTCCCTAAATCTCCAATTAACATGGAAAGCGTGAAGGGTTACAATTTCATGGAACTTGATACAGCAACAAGCAGTTTCAGTGATCTGTCTCAGATTGGCAGAGGAGGCTATGGGAAGGTCTACAGAGGGCATTTACCATGTGGCCTGATTGTGGCGGTCAAACGTGCAGAGAAAGGATCTCTTCAGGGCCAAAAAGAGTTCTACACAGAGATCGAGTTGCTCTCACGGTTACACCACCGAAACCTTGTTTCTTTGCTCGGCTACTGCGATCAGAAAGGAGAACAGGTGAACGAGAACTCATGCATGCATGCATGCTGTTTATTTATTCTCTTGTCAAAAACATACGTGTCTCAATGTCAAAACTGGTCTTGTTATGTGACACTATTTCAGATGTTGGTATATGAGTTCATGCCCAAGGGTTCTCTTCAAGACGCACTCTCTGGTAGGAAGAAGATCACACCTCCACATCCTTTAATCTTGAATTATTTTTTTTTTGGTGATGTTAATCTATTCTCTATCCAATGAACGCAGCGAGGTTCAGAGAGCCGCTGAGTTTCGGGCTAAGGTTGAGAATAGCACTGGGGTCAGCGAGGGGGGTTTTGTATCTGCACACAGAGGCGGACCCGCCAATAATCCATCGAGACATCAAACCCAGCAACATTCTTCTGGACAACAAGATGAACCCTAAAGTGGCAGACTTTGGAATCTCAAAGCTCATAGCACTAGACGGTGGAGGTGTGCAAAGGGATCACGTAACTACCATCGTCAAAGGCACCCCTGTATGTTGTTGTTGTTGTTCCTTATATATATATTCCTTTCTTTTGACTAGGAAGTAAAAGCTGCTTGTAACGTAAATATATAATTTTAAACAGGGATACGTGGATCCAGAATACTACTTGAGCCACAGGCTGACAGAGAAGAGTGACGTCTACAGCTTGGGGATTGTGTTTCTGGAGATTCTGACAGGAATGCGCCCAATCTCACACGGGAGGAACATCGTCCGAGAGGTGAAGGAAGCATGGGAAGCCGGGATGATGTTGTCGGTGATAGACGAGAGCATGGGGCAGGACTACTCTGAGGAGGGGGTGAAGAGATTCATGGAGCTGGCCATCAGATGCTGCCGGGATGAACCAGTAGAGCGCCCAGGGATGCTGGAGATCGTGAGGGAGCTGGAGAACCTGTTTACAAAGGAAGAGAAGCCATATTCAAGCCCTTCGGTGCAATCTTCTTCTGCTTCGGGAATGTCAGGCTTCTTCGCTCCAGGGCTTGGCTCTTATAATAATAATAATACATTCTCACAATTCACAGCTAACGAACTCGTCAGTGGAGTCATCCCCTCCATCGCACCCCGCTAGTCTTTTCTTTACTGTGTGTAGTTTGCTTCCACATACTCCTACTTACTGTACTATATAAGCAAAAACAATGGGGGAAAGCCAATAAAGCTATATATATCTTTCGAATTCTAGACCTTATAGTAAATAAATAAATAAATAATAGTGTTTACACCAGTTTTGCAAGAAGAAAGAAAGGAGTTGACTTCAAGGATTGAGAAAGGGGACCCACAATACGACACAACCGCAAACACAAACAAGACCGCGTCTGGGTTTCGCTTTGTCCATGTCCGATATAATGGGAGGGGGGGGGGGGTTTTTTCTT
>NC_027750.1:86903-94017 GCF_000695525.1 Brassica oleracea var. oleracea
GGGGGGGGGGGGTTCTTTCTTCAGTCAACCAACCAAGTTATGAAATTTTACCACTTGGGGGTGAAAAAAGGTTTAAGACAGAGATAGATATTATTCTAATGGTGGTGGGGGGCGTCTCAAGTCGCCGTCTTTCTCCCACCATCGCTGTGAAGAAAAATCAAACCCACACACACGATGGTCCTTGTCGACTTCATTTCATTTCCCCCATAGATTGATTGTTAATTGCCCCCTTTCATTTGATCTGCATTGTTTGACTTCTCTCCGGTCACTAGGGTTTCTTCAGATTTCTCCGCCGATTCCTCTTATCTACATCTGCCTTTTTTTGGAAACATGACCTGATCTAACCAAAGACTTGAGGTAAATGATCTTTGTCCTAGAGTTAATGAATGCTTGGCGTTGAATTTTTAGCTGCTGCTGCTGCTGTGTCCTTTTCTGCCATAAATACAAGAGAGCACCTTGGATTTTGATTAATCAGCGGTTTTATATTATTATTACTCTTAACTCTTTGATATCCTCATCATCATCTTATGCAGTTACCTTCTCACACGCATCATGGCGTTGTTGTCTCAAAGAGTCTATCTATATCAGCTCCTTGCTGCGTTTTTCTGCCTGCTTCTTCTTCTTGCCTATGCACAGCGAACAGACCCCTCTGAAGGTGACTGCAATTTATATAATTTGTGTGTGTTTTTTCTTTGTGAGAAGATTGCTGTTTCCAACCAATTTTAGTTCTAGCCATCTTGTTGTGATTTTCAACTATCTTTTCCATTTTGCAGTCACTGCTTTACGATCAGTTAAGAGAAGTTTAGTTGATCCTAAAGATTATTTGAGAAACTGGAACAGAGGAGACCCTTGCAGGTCAAATTGGACAGGAGTTATCTGCTCCAATGAGATTGGAACTGACGAATATCTTCATGTCCGAGAACTGTATGTTTTACTTCGCACTTTTTTTTGTTTCTTCATCTTCCCTTTTCTTCGCTGGTCTGGGGACATGACCAGCTAGCTATTCCTATAACAGGATTCCTTTTTTTTTTGTTTGTTGTTGCCAAGCAGCCTACTGATGAATATGAATCTCTCCGGGAGTTTATCACCAGAGCTCCGAAAATTAGGTCATCTCGAGATATTGTAAGTTTCAACATGTTAAGTGTGTGACCCCTATATTTTTCTTTATCACTAAAATGTTGAGTCTTTTCATGTGCCTAACTAAATGAAGAGATTTCATGTGGAACAATATAAGTGGTTCAATTCCAAAGGAGATAGGGCAGATATCATCCCTGCTACTCTTGTAAGTTGGACCTACCTCTGATAATCAATCATTTCTCTGAACCTTATTTTGACAAGCACGTGTTGTTTACCTTCTTCTGATTTTGTAACCTGTGGCCAGGCTGCTGAATGGAAACAAACTTTCAGGGCCTTTACCAAGCGAACTAGGCTATCTTTCGAACTTGAACAGGTTCCAGATTGATGAAAATAATATCACAGGACCAATACCAAAGTCCTTTTCCAACTTGAGAAAAGTGAAACATCTGTGAGTCAGACAGTGATCATCATCAACCTCAGACGCAGATTTCTCAGTGTCAGTCAACTCACAAGTTTTGATTTTGGCCTTTGCACAGGCATTTCAACAATAATTCGTTGAGCGGCCAGATTCCAGTTGAGCTTTCCAGTCTTACAAACATCTTTCACGTGTGAGTCTTTTGCCAAATAATGTTTTTTTCACTATTTCCATTATTTGGGATATTATATCATCATGGTGGTGTTAAAAGTGGTCAAAATTTTACAGGCTGCTAGACAACAACAATTTATCCGGAGATCTCCCACCGCAACTCTCTCAATTGCCAAACCTGCAAATCCTGTATGTTTGTTTCTCTATTGTGTTTGTTTGCCTCATTCTATGAATAATTGTTAGTTTCATGGTGTTATTGTCCTCTCACTGCAGGCAACTTGATAATAACAACTTCAGTGGATCAGATATACCAGCTTCCTATGGAAACTTTTCTAGTATACTGAAGCTGTAAATTTGGGGCCACTGCTATCTCAAGTCGTTTTGTTTTTCTTTTTGTCATTTCAAAGATTCATACATATATATTATTCTGTCTTTTTTCCACTTGCAGGAGTCTTAGAAACTGTAGTTTGAAAGGGGCTCTTCCTGATTTTAGCAGGATACGTCGTCTCAAATACTTGTAAGTTGGGATCAGTCTCAACGCATGGATTCTCTATTCCCATTTTGTGAATCTGTTTGTGCTTCTCGGTCGCTACAGGGATCTTAGCTGGAATGAGCTCACAGGACCTATACCTTCTTCTAATCTTTCTGAGGATGTGACAACCATGTATGCTTTCTTCAGATGTTAATTCTGTTTCCCTTCTTTTATCCGGTGACCTTACAAGTTTTTTGAGATTTATTTGCAGTGATTTATCAAACAACATACTAAACGGATCCATTCCGCTGAGCTTCTCAAATCTCCCTTTGCTTCAGATGCTGTGAGAAAATGTGTTTATGTTTCTTTATATCCAAAGAGAATAATAAGGGCTAGTGAGGGTAGCAATGTCGACTTGGCAAGTAAATAAATAAAACCTCAAATCTTGTGCAGATCGATGAAGAACAATATGTTATCTGGATCTGTCCCTGATTCCCTCTGGAAGAATATCTCATTACGGAAGAAAGCTAGACTTCTACTGTAATAGCCGCGTTTCCCTAGTTCACACTTATGGTCACTTTGCATTTCATCAACTTGTCTAATATTGTCTCCGAAATCCTACAGGGATCTCAGGAATAATAGTCTGTCACATGTTGAAGGAGATCTAACTCCTCCAGAAAATGTCACTTTAAGGCTTGATGGTAATCCGATATGCAAGAACGGAAGCATAACAAACGCAGGCCTCTTGTGCGAATCCATAGGAAAAGCGTGGACATCACCACCACCACCAGCAACCAACTCAACAGACTGTCCTCCTCTAGCCTGTCCCACTCCTGATTTCTACGAATACAGTCCAGCATCCCCGTTACGATGCTTTTGTGCAGCGCCTCTCAGGATTGGATACCGTCTGAAGAGTCCTAGCTTCTCATACTTCCCTCCATATATTGATCAGTTCGGGGAGTATGTTACCGATTTTCTTCAAATGGAGCCCTATCAACTCTGGATCGACTCTTATCAATGGGAGAAAGGGCCTCGTCTGAGGATGCATCTGAAACTTTTTCCGCAAGTTGCAAGAAGCACATTTAACACGAGTGAAGTTGTGAGAATCCGAGGCATATTCGCATCATGGAGATTTCCCGGGAGTGACTTATTCGGACCATATGAGCTGCTCAACTTCACTCTGCAGGGGCCATATTCATATGGTGAGTGTTTTTTGTTTTTTGTTTTTGTAACTGAAGGCATTGATTGACCTCTAATCTAACCTTGTTTTTATCTGCTCAGTAAACTTGAGCAGTGAAAGGAAAGGCGTGAGCTGGGGACGTTTGGCAGCAATAACTGCAGGGGCTGTGGTGACTGCTGTTGCAATCTCCGCCTTGGTTGCCGCCTTGTTGCTTAGAAGATACAGCAAGCACGAGCGTGAGATATCTAGAAGACGGTCTTGTAAGTTGGACCATTCCCCACCCCCACTGAGTCACTTAAAAAGGCCCCAAGTTTAATTGAATTTATTGTGCATGTCACAGCCTCGAAAGCTTCCTTGATGAATTCTGGGATAAGAGGCTTCAGGTTCAAAGAACTAGCAGAGGCCACGGACGATTTTAGCAGCTCAGCTTTGGTTGGACGCGGAGGCTACGGAAAGGTTTATAGAGGTGTGTTATCTGACAAAACGGTTGCTGCCATAAAGCGAGCTGATGAAGGGTCTTTGCAAGGTGAGAAGGAGTTCTTGAATGAAATAGAGTTGCTCTCCAGGTTGCATCATCGGAATCTAGTGTCCCTTATCGGTTATTGTGACGAAGAAGGGGAGCAGGTACTCTCTCTCCCAGCCTCCTCGATTTATCACTGACTTGTGTTTAATTGCGTTTCGTTGCTGAATGTGCAGATGCTGGTGTACGAATTCATGCCAAACGGCACCCTGCGCGACTGGCTCTCTGGTACGGAAGTAGATAAATTCCATGGGGCTGTGTGTGTGTGCCATTTAGCTAGTTTTCTCACCTAATTTGGAATATGATGTATGCAGCTAAAGGGAAGGAGACATTGAGCTTTGGGATGAGGGTTCGTGTTGCTTTGGGAGCAGCCAGGGGTATTCTCTACCTTCACACAGAAGCCAACCCACCAGTGTTCCACCGAGACATCAAAGCCAGTAACATCCTCCTCGACCTCAACTTCAATGCCAAAGTTGCAGACTTTGGACTGTCCCGTCTTGCTCCTGCTTTGGAGGAGGAAGAGGACGTGCCTAAACACGTATCCACGGTTGTTCGTGGGACTCCAGTGAGTGATCAAAAATGAATGATGTAAAAAAACAAACATATTTAGATGCATGCATGGCTTAGTTTGTGATTGTTGCAGGGGTACCTGGATCCAGAATACTTCCTGACGCACAAGCTGACGGACAAGAGCGACGTGTACAGCATGGGGGTTGTGTTCTTGGAGCTGCTGACTGGTATGCACGCCATATCCCATGGCAAAAACATTGTGCGAGAGGTGAAGACGGCGGACATGATGGTGTCGCTGATAGACAAGAGAATGGAGGCGTGGTCGATGGAAACCGCTGAAAGGTTTTTCTCATTGGCACTGAGGTGTAGCCACGACTCGCCTGATATGAGGCCTGCGATGGCTGAGGTGGTGAAAGAGCTGGAGGCACTCCTCCCCGACAAGGAAGGAAAAATGGAGACGAAGTCGTCCTCCTCGGTGCTGTCAACATCTTCTTCGAATGTGACAAGAGACCTTTACGAGTCGGCGAGCCTTTTAGGAAGCGATCTCAGCAGCGGCGTTGTTCCCAGCATCGCTCCTCGCTGAGTCATACCACAAACGAAACAAACACCTGACTGAGCTTTTGGTTTGCTGTTATCTGTAACATATATATATATATATACTAGGATTTGTAACCAAAAAATACATAAATATAACTTACTTAAACGTAAGTTGATATTAATTTTTATTGTGTATGTTTTGTTATTCTTATCATATATTATGTTTATCGTAATATTAACATGTTACTGAATACATAATAATTTTACATTATGCTTCGCGCGCGGGAATATTATATTTGTTGTGTAAAATTTTATATTTTTTTAAAAATTTAATTTTATTATCTATCTCAGCTGTATTTTCTATTGAAATACATTATTTGCGTGAGATTATTTGTGTATTATTATATGTTTTACTTAATTGTATATAAAAGTTTCAAGTTTGATGCTGTTAAGTCTAGAACAATTATATTTGTTTTGTTTAAGGCTTATATTGTTTCATATCGCCTGAGCTATACTGACAGTACTTATCATTGGGTTTTAGTGTGTTTGTTTGAATTGTCAACGGACCATGAGGGATTTTGTGTAAGAAATATAGTAGCAGATGCGTAAACATATATGAGAGTATTGTGATAGTCGTAGAGAAAAGAAAAAAAAATACAGTCATAGCGATGCTGCGTGAGATTATGTTACCAATAGAGGTTGTGAATATCCCCTAGACTATATTTGCGAAGTGATTTTGCCACATGTCTTTTCTACAATCAATTTCACAAAACAAATATGGCATAACTACTGAAATTGATGACATGTCTTATAGCTTAATATGACATGGACAATTGCATTTAATGTTAATTTATATTTTTGGTAAACTTTTTGAAATATGATAATAACTCATATATTACATTAATGTCAATTTATATTTTTGGAAATTTTTTACAATATGAGAATAACTCATAAATCATCATTAAAATAAATATATTCAAATATGGAATTATAAAGTTTGAAATATAATTTAATTATATATTTTTAAATTATACAATTTTATTACTAAAATTTTCAAAAATGTATACAATTTTTTTAGAAAATTATAAAAATTCAATCGTAAAATCATTATTTTGTTATATATCTACAAATTTTATAAATATTGTTTAATTTTAATTGTTGGTAATTATGCAACTTATACAAATTTATTTAATATATTTAATTAAAATAAATAGATAGAAAAATCTATCTAAGATTATAGTTTCAAATATATACATGCATATTCTTGAATATAATTTTTATGTTTAATTAAATCAAATTTTTATTAAAATATTGAAAGGAAAAAGAAAATTTACAATATTAATAAAATTTTATTTTAGAATATAATTTATATTTATCTGTTAAAAAATATTTTAAATTTTTTTATTGCACATGGTGCAGGAAGATACCTAGTTCTTATATTACTTTGAATGCAATTTTGAGTGATGACTTGTTCTTGTTGGTTAGGTGGGTCAACTCCCACCGCTGAAAAAGAAAATAAGTTAACCATAATGAAAAGTTTTGAGTGGTTTCTCATGAGATAGGTGTAAGGATTGTTTAGAAAAGATTACGTACCTTGGTTTACTCGGTGATGCAGTCTTTTACGCCGATGTTCTTTCCTTATTGAGGTATACACAGAAAGAAAAGTTTATTGTTGTGTGGATGCCAATCTATATCTTTTCCCCATCTCTTCTAATATAATCCAACCAGATAGGCCTGGGCATTTTAACCTGGACCCGAAGATCCGAACCGGAACCGACCCAAAAATATCCGATCCGGAACCGGACCGAAAATTTACAAGTACTTTTTGGGTCTAAATTTTTTTTACCCGAAAGAACTGGAGCCGAAAAGGAACCGACCCGAATAGATCCGGACCCGAAAAGGACTGACCCGAATAGACCCGACCCGATAAGAACCGATTTGTACCCGACTTAAAAATTTGTATATCTAAAACTATGATGTTTTTGTGTTCTATTTTATATATATTATTTTATGATTTAGTTGAAATATCTTTTGTTAACAACATTTGTTATTATTTTTTAACATTTTTAAAGTAATATAAAGCTTTAAAATGTAAAATTTAGAGTTTTAAAATGTTTTATTTTAATTATTAATAGTTTCATTTAAGTTGTTTTGTAAAATTTTAGATATATATGACAAATATTTAACTAAAGTTGACGGAATTGGGTATATCATGTCCTTTTCAGATCCTAA
>NC_027750.1:94096-131467 GCF_000695525.1 Brassica oleracea var. oleracea
CTACCAGATTAGCCATCTTAAACATGGTAGCTGAAGACCTGCTTATAATCGTGGTAGTTGCATTAAAATTTAGATACTCAAAATTTCATCAAAGTAAAAGTCAAAAAAATATAACGGTTCATGAGATTCATAATTTGTCCATAGTGAACCTTGTACAAACATACATTTTACAAACACTATCTCAGCCAAATATTCTATAGAAATTTGATGGTACATATAAGCAATTTTAGATTTCATGGACTTATATTGGGATAAATGAAGATGGTGCCAAATAAAATTCCATATTAACTTGCTACAGTTTTTAAATCAAGGAGCTCTATAAGCCAATAACTATCATACGTAATCTAAGGCAGACATACCTTCAAACTGAAGCTTCAAATAAATGAACCACTCCATCCAATGCACGGAAGAATAACCAAAAACCAAACAAAGAAAAGAAGAAGATTAAAGTGAGTAAAAAATATATTAGATGAGCTAACTTTGTCCACTGTGCTTTCTTATGCATATAATTAATTTTTTAAGTAATTCAGACCAACACTTGGTAGAACACGACACGACATCAACTCATCATCTCCATTGAGCTTTGAAAAACAAAAAAAAAGCAATAGATTCAGATGCAGTGAGATGCTGATATGTGGAAGATTGACCAAAAGAGCCAGATTTTATATTGGGCTTTACCTGTTGCGGTTGTCCAGAATCGGTCAATCACCATAAGCTTGTTAAACATATGATCCCAATTATAAGAAAGAACATTCATTGAGATTAGTCGAAATCAATCTATTACTGGATTGTGAAGCAGAGCGTCTTTCTCCGGGATTGTTGTCTCCTATTTCTGATTTTAAATCATGTTCACATCTCTAAAACATATGAAATTGAGGTTACGATTGAACTGAGAGATTTGTTCATCTGTGATCATGAATCTCCGTGGTCGCCGACTAAGAGGAGCTCGACGGACTTTCGAGTGATGCTGGAGAAACACCGAACTGTTTCGACGAAAGTGCGACCAGATGGAATCATCATCATTGTCTTCCCGGGGAGCTTGACGGAAATATATGTGGAGGAGACTCACTGTGGGTCTATATATATAGAATGATAGTGATGTAGAATCGGTATAACCATCACATAGATTCATGGGGTTACAGTAGAAACGAAGAGGTAGATCGAAATCTTAATGTGGGAGCTGTGGACTAATGAAGGGATAACCCAAATTAAATGACGGATTAAAGAATTTGCGAGACGTTACGGTTATCAAAGGGCGTCGTCTTTAGTCGGTGCGTGGTTTCGTCGGTAAAGAATCAGCCACAAGAAAAAGAAGGAAGAAGAACCTAATACATATGGGCCTCAAATAAAAAGCGGGCTCAATTTAAAAAAAGATAAGCGAAGCCCAATTAGAGCAAACAGCACTTCACCGTAACAAACGTCATGCGCGTGAGAGTAAGAATTAAAAAATAAAAATAAACGCGTGAGAAACACCGATACACTACCAAACACCACGTGTCTCCATCCTCTTTGGTATATATCTCTGTTTGAAAACGCGGCCGCCTAGCCGGCCGCCTGGGCGCTAGGCGTCGAAGGCCCGTTTCGATTTTAGCCAAATCGTTGAAATTAATCGGAAACACAATTAATCATTTAGAAAACCGACTAATTGCCGATTAATCGGACATAAACCGATTTACTCAACTAAATTTTGGACTTTGGTGACAAATTATTGGGCCATGGAAGAAACCCGGTTGTCTGGAAATAGTGGAAACTTTCTCCTTGTATTTATAGAAGACTCAAGACTCCCCTTAGAGTAAAATTAGTCGATGTGGGACAAGTGCAGTTGGTTTCTAAATTTTTTTTTCTCGTCTAGCGCAATTAAAAACAACAGAAAAATTGAAACTCGGAAGAATCAAACCCTAGACCTCTTACCGCAAGACATGACTCCAGTATCACTGGCCTACGTTGTTCATTTGTCTAATATTTACATGTACTAATATATATACATATATTTATAATTAAAAAATAATAAAAACTAATCTCCGCGTATACTCCGATTAATCCCCGATTTTTCGGTAACTCGCTAGGTCCGGGGTCAACGCCCCACTAGCGCGACTAGTTTCGAACATGGGTATATATATAAGATACGGACCCGTTAGCAATCTTCGTATCGTGTCAAATGTCTAATAAATATATATATATAGGACACTAATTGGGCCTCTATATGAAAAGATACTCTTAAGGAGGCCCATTTGGTGGCGTTTCAATCAATTAGTTTTTCAGGCGACGGTCTGATCGGACCCGCCGGCAACGATGGATTTACAGCAAGAGCAGGAGGCTTGTTGGAAACTCGAGCTCGACAAGGTTTTAGATGTATCATTGAAACTAGCTCATCCCTTGTATGTTCTGCTTTGCTAAAGCTTCTTATGCTGATGATGTAGGTCACCAAATTGGATCCTTCCAAAAAGAAGAAGAAGAAGAAGAAAAAGCTGTTTATACGGGAAGACGCTACCTACGACTCTGAGCCCGATTATGGCTATGCAGAGGTGTGTTTTTTTTTTTTTAATTTAAATTAGCTGCGCTTTTGAGTAATGCTATTCCTCTGGATAATGATCCCAGCTTCTCTATGCTCTGCAGCTCTTGAGTAGGGTCTTTGATATGCTTCGTGAGGAGGAGGTTTCCACAGAGAGGCCAAGAACAGTGATGATGCGTCGTCCCCAGCTCCTCGCACAAGGGACACAGATAACAGTTTGTTTAGACTTTGCTCATCTCTGCACAACGTACGACCCTTGTTTTTTTGTTTCCTAGTTGATCTATGTATCACTTTTTAAAGCTATGTATGTATGTTCCAGGATGCATAGAAAGCCAGGTCATGTCATAAAATTCTTACTTGGCCAAATGGAGACCAAGGGATGGCTCAACAAACAGCACCAGCTTGAGATGAAGGGTTTAGTGTCTTCTCAGCATTTCCAAGCTGTGTTTCAGAGATACATTGGTATCTTTCATTGTCTTTTTCTCTCTTTTGCAATGGAAGTCTTGTCTGATATGTATACATTTGTCTTAGATGCGTTCGTAATCTGCAGCTGCTGCAAAAGTCCAGACACAGCTCTCGCGGAGGACAATGGTATTTCCACTCTCAGCTGTGAGATGGTAAGTAGAACTACTATAATGTCTGAAAGTGCCTAATTGCTGCATTCAGATAGATGTGAAATTGTAAAATGTCTTGCAGTGTGGTTTGGTAGCATCGATCAACGAACCGAATCCCCTGTGAATATGGAACTCTTCAACTTTAAGAGCCACGTGCTGGGTGGGGCATTGTAAGATTTTCTTGTGATTTGAGAACCAACCAGAATATGTTTTCTTTACAATACTGTTTTGAAGTTACTGCCTCCTTAGACGGTGAATACTGAGCAAAATTGTTGGAAATTTTTGTGAAACTTCCTTAATGATTAGTTGCTGAGAATAGGCTAATGGATACCAGAATAAAAAGAAAGTAACTTTTTTTCTGTTATATATGCATGTAATGCAAAAACACGAGTTCCTCCCCTATCAAAGATGTCACAACCAAAAGAAAAAAAAGAAAGTTGCTTTATGATCACATTGTGCAATTTCGTGCTCAACCAGAAATCCAGGGGGGGGGGTAAAAAGATAGGACAACCGTATATGCCCCTTTTATACCATTTTATCGTGGGCAGAAGATGCAAGTAAGCTTCCTGGACTCAGATCTCAATCATCTTGTTTGTAAAATGACTTAGAAGATGGGTTGGTCTTAACTGAAGCTTGCACGAAATGAACTGAGTTTGACATGTCAGCTAACTCCACTGTCGAGAAGTGGGTGCTCTTCGAATCTTAGCTTGGCAGGGACGCGTTACTTTGGAATTGTCTCACACTTTAATCCTCTGAAATGATACCTAGGAGCCATGTGCTTCAAGTTTCATATCTCTCAGTTTTGGAACTAGGAACGTTTGTTTCTCTTGCCTTGTAAGTTAAAAGTTTTGGATTTTAATAATCGAGTTCATGTCTTATTGGATACATATATATATACCCGCCAAACATGTAACCAGATGAATATGAAGCTCCCCCCTCATCGATACACCTGTAAAAAAATGAAGGACCGTCTTGGATTCAGATTCGTGCTCTGCTCTGCGGTTTTCATGATTCTAACACAGCACAGAGCTCTTGCAAATTCCCATGGGTACACATTTACTAATGATCACAGATTTTATCTCCGAATTATTTTACAGGAAGAAAAGACTTGACATATTAAGACTGTGTTTGGGCAGGGTTAACTCAGAAGAAGAATGGGAGATGGTGCAGAGGAAAGGGCAGCAGTTCACCCTAAATGGACAACCATTCTACGTGAATGGCTTCAACACTTACTGGATGATGACTCTGGCAGCTGATAACTCCACGAGAGGCAAAGTGACGGACGTGTTCCAACAAGCCTCGGCAGTTGGTTTAACGGTAGGCAGGACCTGGGCTTTCAACGACGGTCAATGGAGAGCTCTCCAGAAATCCCCCTCTGTTTACGATGAAGATGTCTTCAAGGTAGTATCGATAATCTATGCCTTGTGGAATAACCCAAATTTTATAGTGAAGTAAAACCACAGTCTAGATTCCTATGAACTCTAAATTTTGAACAAAACAGTATTATGTTTGTCATCACCACCAAACCCAGCAACACATTGGTTCGTTCTAACTTGTTTCTCTTTGATATTACCCCATTTAATAAAAGATTTTGCAGATGTCATCTTTGACATAAACGCAGAAGCATCCATTTCTGAGTTTTTTTTTTTTTTTTGCTTAAAGGTTTGAGCAATTTGGGCAGGCCCTGGACTTCGTGGTGAGCGAGGCCGGAAAGTACAAGATCAGACTTATACTCTCACTGGTCAACAACTGGAACGACTATGGGGGCAAAGCTCAGTACGTTAAATGGGGCAATGCCTCTGGTCTTAATCTCACTTCTGATGACGACTTCTTCACCAACCCCACCCTGAGAGACTTCTACAAATCCCATGTCCGGGTGATTATTCCATCCATTGCTTTATCTATCCAAAAAAATACATATATATATATATATTTGTAACATGAATGTGGTTGCACTGCAGACGGTGCTTAATAGAGTGAACACCTTCACAAACATCACATACAAGAACGACCCCACAATCTTCGCCTGGGAACTCATGAATGAGCCCCGTTGCCCCTCCGATCCTTCCGGTGACAAACTCCAGTCTTGGATACAAGAAATGGCAGTGTTTGTGAAGAGCTTAGATGCTAAACATATGGTAGAGATCGGACTCGAAGGCTTCTATGGTCCCTCTGCTCCAGCTCGAACCAAATTCAATCCCAACCCCTACGCTGCACAAGTCGGAACCGACTTCATCAGAAATAATCAAGCTCTTGGCGTCGATTTTGCTTCGGTTCACGTCTATCCAGATGCCTGGTAAGTTTTTGATTTGTGCCCTGAATCTGAAAACGGTGAGAACAGCTTAAAAATGCCAGTAAATGGAATTGCAAACTGTAGGATATCTCCGGCAGTGTCAGATACTTTCCTGGAATTCACTAACTCGTGGATGCAAGCTCATGTGGAGGACGCAGAGACGTACTTGGGAATGCCGGTTCTGTTCACAGAGTTTGGTGTGTCCGCACATGACCCTGGTTTCAACACGAGTTTCCGTGACATGATGTTAAATACGGTGTACAAGATGACCCTTAACTCAACAAGGAAAGGAGGGGCAGGTGCGGGAAGCCTGGTGTGGCAGGTCTTCCCTCAGGGAGCAGAGTTCATGGATGATGGCTACGCGGTTTATCTAACGAGAGCTCACACCGCTTCAAAAATCATATCTCTGCAATCCAAACGTCTTGCCATCTTCAACTCCTTGTGCGGCTGGAGATGCAAGTGGGGATGCAAGAAAAAGAATCACACTGCCCTCGATGCCCTTCTTTCGCACGAGGACGAGCTTTAAACCTTTTGTGAATCACAGCTACGGTAATACAAATATCAGTGTTTAATGTGTATATATTTATATCACACTGTCCTAGATGCCGCTTTTTAAGTACTAAAACCTTATGTGAATCACAACAACAGCAAAGTGTGCACAAGTGTTGTTTAATTATATATAGTATGTCTGTATATTGAGGTGAGTGAACTTACTTTACCTGCTTGAGAAATGAGAAATTTCATTCCAGACCAGACATGTATAAATACAAACATACCTTCTTCAGGCTGGTTTGATTGTGAATCGAGAAGCAGAGCATATACTAGAAAAAAAAAAGAGTAGTTTATTCGAGGAACAGAGAGTTGTGTACATGATAAGAAATTACTTGCTGCTGAAACTAAGCTTAGAAAGAACAGCAGCAGCCTGATCACCACCCAAGAAAAAATAAGGGTGTCTGAGAGCAGCAGCGGCTGAAAGGCGTCCGCGTCTCAGAGAACCTCTCTCGGATATAAGTTTAGTGACGAGGTCCCACCCTGTGCCTGAGTCCAGGTCTAGTATGGTCAAGTCTGGCCTCGTCCGAGTCCTGTCCCGCCATCTATTCAGGTCATATTCAAGTGACTTGATCTCTAGATTGAAATTCTTCAGACCAGCAGAAGATCTTATGGACGGAACGGCCATTTGCAGAAGCACAATCCCAGCAGAGTACATATCAAACAGATCCGGACTGTTGAGCTGTGAGAAGGAACACTCCAGATTAAGGGAAGAAAAGAAAAACAATGAAAAGAAAGGAACGAACCTGCCAGAGAATGGGGGAAAGCAAGGCGGCAATAGGCTCGGGAGGAGGACTAGGGGTTTGCTCGGGGAGGACATAGAGCTCAGGAGGAGAGTAGTCAGGATCAAGCAAAGTGCGTTGAGGGATGTAATTCTTGCCGATGCGAAGATCAGCAGCAGCACCGAAGTCTATGAGCTTAATCTGACCCTTCTTTGTAACCACCAAGTTGGCGGGCTTAACGTCCCTGTGAACAATGCCGGTATCATGGATCTTCCTCAGAGATGTAATGATCTGGCGCATGATCTGCTTAATGATGAGTGCACGACGTTTCACAGACTCCACACCTTGAAGAACGCGGCCAAACATGATGGACTCGAGATTGGAAGGAAAGGTCCGATCTTTCATGTAATCAGCCAGATCACGGTCTCCCTCGAACCTCCAGACGAGCCATTTGCCGCCTTTAGTAAACATAGTATTGGTCTTGTCGGCGACAAAGCTACCGAGAAACTCAGCGCAGGTGTCAGGAGCAGCGCGTGAGAGTCTGTAGTTGAACCACTCTTCGAACTCGCCGAATTCCTGAGCACCTCGGACCCCAAGCTTAACCTGCTTGAGAATGACCCTCTCCTTAAACTCTTCCCCCACCAAAGATTTAAGTGTGGCCTTGTTCATAAGCCTCGCCTCATCTACGCTTGAATTCTTTGGGAGAAGTACCCCAGAATACACCACTCCGAAAGACCCTTCCCCAAGCTTCTCTGTCACCAAGAAATCGGACCTCTTAAACCTCCTTGTCCCGATCAGAGTGTCAAGCCCGAGCTGGAGTGGAGCGAGGAGGTAGGCGTCAATGGCCCCGACGAGAACACCAGGCCTCGCCGTCAGGTAAAACCACACAAGTCCCAAGGATGCCCATTTCTGCGTATCGTTGAAAGCAGGGAGATAATGAGAGAGAGACTGGCCAACAAAATCAACAGGAATGTCCTCCGGAGAAAAGCTGCATCTCAGCCTGTTTTTATGGAGGGATGAAAGGCGAGTGTGAGGGGAGAAACCGCATTTGAGATGCCAAGGAAATGAGCCGCTGGTGACTGGGGAGAAAAGAGATGAAGCCATCTTTTCTCTTTTCTTCTTTCCACCTTCTTCCCCAACAATCTTATCTCCATCCCTTTCTTGTGTATGTGGTGATGGTAGAGACACACCTCACCTAAACCCGCCATCTTTCTTTCTCAATCTCATTTCTTACTCAACTGGCCCAACTAACAAAGCCCATTTTCTCAATTATGTCTTCTGTTGAATATTTGTTTGTAGCATATAGTGCGAGTAAAATGCGTGGATTCCCCTATTTTTCAATAGATTATTTGGCATGCATTTTATGTGTATGTTATAAATAAATAATTTCTATTTGATTTAAACTTTTAACTTTTAGTGTTAACACTCTGATAAAAGATGCCAAATGAATTTCTATCTTTTAATACAGGGGTATTTATAAAAAACAAAAAACAAATCAATAATACAATTATATCTCAATTGGTCAAGGTCTTTGTTTCTTGAGCTTTGTAGTTGGTTTCCAAATTGCCGAATCTGAATAAAAAAAAATATGTCAGGGAAAGAGATGAACCATGCAATACGACAAAAAGAAGGTATCCGTTAAGCGCCTAAACCAATTCAAATTCAAATCTATATAAAAAAATAAAAAAAAGAAGAAGCATATATCCTTTATTATTTGGAGGCTCCTCCTCAATAACACTGCAAAGATAGAGAAAATGAAATCATCAGGTCGAAAAGCTCTCCAGCCAAGAAACATCTTCAACGTCCCAGCAGCAGATACGCAACTTCAGCTGAAAAAGGCCAAAGCTCCTCCTCTTCATGATGATGCCAAGGATAATCCTGTTCCAGTTCCTGTTGTTGAATCAATGGACGCTTCACTTGCGGAGGAGCTGGACGCCTTCAAGAAGAAACTCGAGAGGTTGAGAGAGGATCGGGAGAGGACTGACAAAATGCTGGAGGAGAGAGACGGGGCCTTGGATCTGAAGATGAGCCAACTCCTCCAAAGAGGAGAGCTCCAGAAAAGCCTTGAAATCCAAGTCGATCGTCTCTTTAGATTGAAGGAGCTCCACTCTTATTCCTCCGTAACCAAATATCTACTCTCTCTCTCTCTCTCCAAAATCCATTCATTATCTAGACTACATTTTGCTTCCATTTCTCAAGCAGACATTAATATCGATTTTAATGTTTGCTTTGGTCAACAGAAAATTTTGCCAGTCCGATCTCTGAGAGCGAAAGAGCAGGAGAAGAGGAAAAGCTTCAGCTTCGTAAGCATGCCTATCTTCTTATCATTTTAATCATCTTATCTCCATTTTTCTTCTTGTGTTTGTCAACACTTTTTGTTTCCATCTAGAATTTTCAGGAAACAGCAGATGAACCGGAAGCAGACAGCAGAGAGATCGCAAGTGACTTATCAAAGGAAGCAAACTACTAGGCGGCACAGACCAACAACCCCCACTTTCCTTTGATGATTTTGTCTTTTGTCTTTTGTCTTTAAGAAAAGCTTTGTTTCTGTAATTAATGTCTCCTTACTTACGCCTTTTTATGCTGGGCCCCTTCTCATTTCATCCACAGGCCCATTATATTATTCGCTGAGAAGATTTCTTATAGTATCTGTATTGGAAGAAGTATCTTATAAAAATAATAATATTTTACTAAAAAAACATAAAAACTATACCTGTATAAAAGACTTTCATAAATCTTCTCAATAAATAGCTTATAAAATTTTAGAGTAAACTGAAAACAAGCTGAGACCTATCTTTATATGTGAATTGACGAAATTTTGAAAAAGAACCCTCATGTTTTTTCGAGATACTCAATATAATATTTTATTAATTTTTTTTAATTATAATGTTTTTAGAATCTTTGTGAGTTGTTCTTATTATCAATCAATTCCAATAAATCTAATTAAAAATTAAGGTTTAAGTTCTGAAATTTAGAAGTTAGCATAAATACAGAGAATACTTTTTCGGTATGGTCAAATAGAAAGAAGGTCACGCAAAAAAAAAAAAAAAAAAAAAAAAAAAAAAAAAATAGAAGGCCACGCAAATCAAATTATATAAGCTAACATTATGATTAAAAACACAATGAATAATTAAAAAAAACAACTAATAAAAGAAAAAGAAAATATATGAAAGCAATCTACAGCTTCAGAGACAAGTCTATCTCAGTATCCTTGCAAGTATCAGTCTCTGCTTGTTCTTGTTTCCGGCCTTGTTCCTCCTTATTCATATGAATGCTGCCTTCTAGGTTTGAAATCAAATTTTTGGAAAAAACGTCAGTGTTTTGGCACGAGAGGTGAGACAGGAGAGGGATATGGGAATTTATGTTATGCTCTCTATATCCTAATCGACATCGGAAGATGTTGAAGGGATAAGCCTTCGATTTACCAATGTTGGGATTGTAACGAACCCCAAGACCATACTGCGAGCGGTTGCTACTGCTGAAGAAATCACCACTTGGTGGGTACTGGCTGTAGAAGGAGAACCCAGGATCGTTCATATCCATCTCTTTATGCCTTTTGGCCAATGATCGCTCTTGCTTGTGAGCGTTCTGGTGTCCTCCTAAGGCTTGAGACGTAGAGAACTCTTTCTCGCAGAAGGTGCAACCAAACACCCTCGCTTTAGCCTCGTTCTTCATCCCTTCTGCCTCTTTTAAAACTCCGAAACTAGAGTTTCTTATGCTGTCTTTGTTTAACAAGAAGCGAAACTCTGGCTCAATCGCAATCTTCTCTTTCATTTTCCCTTTGGTATCGGTTGAAAACCCCATCTCATTCGAAGACGATGAGATACTGTTGGAGGAACATGATGTAGTGAGGTTGAGTTCCATGGTCAAAGGAACAAAATAAGTTTTCTTTTGAGGTTTGTGTTTGTTTGTGAATAATGAGATGTGAGAGGAACACGAGTTGGTTCTATTTATTCTTCATTAGGGTAAATCATTAATGTCTGAAAATCTTCATAATTATGGTAGAGAATCCCAAGTTTAGCAAGTACATTCAAGTAAACGGCTTATTTAGAGTATTTTTTGCCTTTTGCCTTCGATTCTTTAAAGGAGATTCACTCAAGATTTACGGCTAATTACTTTTCTGCTTTCCATTTCCATTCATATAATTCTCTATTACCGTTTATCTATAATTTCAAATGATCAATTAACCTCATTATTTGGCAATTTTATCTTAACTTCTGTCCGTTTCAGTTTACACTTTCTCTTTTAAAAAATGTTTAAATGATGAATATGTCATCTTGTGTTAGGAAACATAACTCCAAGGCTTAGTTGTTTGTGAATCTGCAAAACAAGATTAAGCAAGTTGCATTTACTTATCTTTTTGTTTTGAATTTAAAAATAGAAACTCCAGTTTTAATTTTTGTATTTAAAGATCCGTTACATTTACTTTTCTCTATTTTGTATTTTAATGGAAAATATTCACATTTTGTTTCCAAACACACAATAAAATTATTCAACCGATTTCTTATAATACGTATAGTATATTTATCTAAGCTTAAATTTTTGAACTTTGTCAATATATGTGAACACCTGTCAGGCACGGCCCTGAGTGTAACCATGCATATGATAAAATAGCTGGTGTCATTATTCTAGAATTATATTTACTTATATTAGATTATAATAGAGATTAACTAGGGTAAATATATAATAGTATATGATTTATCTTTATTGGAACTATCGGTTGAAATTGGAATATTAAGATCAGGCCAGATTTGCTTGAAGACATTGATGATAATGTGATGATACTCGTAAGAATTATATTTTAAAAAATAAAAAATTATCATACAATTTCTATTAAACTATTTTTATATGAAATACATCATTGATATTAATTTTAGTATATTAAACCAGTATAAAATATTAAAAACAAAATTAAATAAACAAGCCATTTTACAACAAATAATAATAATAAACAAATTACACCCTTGCGCAGAGTAATTAGTTCCTAGTACCAAAACAAAGCAGTGGTACATAACGTGCTTTGACAGTGTTTGACAATATGAATCACGTTGGTGAATGGTGATGATTTCCTATCCAACGAAGTATCTAGCGGATCCTCCAGTTTTAGTTCTCTCCTCAGCTTAAGGCGTATGCAATTGGTGTCCCTGCAGGTCGATGATAAGCATGTGTACGATGAGGAGGATGTGCATTATTATAGATACCATGTGTATATCTAGTAAGTTTTATCTTAGCACATAACTTGTAAGTAGCTGATGTTACGAATAGGGGGAGCTACTCTAATTGCTTGAAAAAATAGCGTCACTTAAGAGAATTATCATCAATCATATGTAGCTGCGCATACTACTCTTTTTTTTTGTGGCTGAGAATTATCTAAGTATTTCTTCAAGGCCACCTGCCTTGCGTCTTCTCTCTTGACAAATGACTACAAGTTTATTTAGATATAATCTAGACGTCGTTTTTCTCGCCTGTTTAACCACTAACTTAAGTATTTGGTAACAACTTTGACCCCCCAAAATGTATTTAGTTATAACTGAATATGTGTATTTAATCGTTCAATATAAGTTTACTCACAAGAGTGGTCCGTAGTGATGTTACCATTATGATCTTATAGTTTTTGGATGTTGAAGCAAAGTAAGTAATAATGAAAAATATGTTTTTATTTTTCATAGTTTAGGGGCATGAGTATGACACTGAAAGAAATTAATGCAATGAGAATGGACTGACCATGGGGATGAATCAGTATTAGGGAAAGCAAGGCCCGGAAGTGGTATGTGGAGCACATGTAAGATGCATGGGTCGTGCCTCATTTAGTCATACTGCTTTCCTATTTAATTACAAAACCCCAATTGTTCAATTCATATTGTTTTCATCTACGGCCCTACTCATAAATGCTTCTCCAGTATCCCACACACATATTTCTCTTTTATATCAACCGATGGGAGCGTCTTCGTGTGCAAGTAGATGTTCATTTACACCCGATTTAGGTTATACATATTATTATAGACCAATCGTGATTGTTATTTACATGCGATACAAATATCTAGCGTTATGCGCAACCATAAATGTGGAATTGTCAAATTCTAGGAAAAATAATTGTGAATTTTCAGTTACAAACATCGTCGATAAGGAAATGAACAAACGCGAATTAAACTCAAAGAAAGTAAAGAGCAAAACTAAGTCAAATATATGTTTTAGTGTTTGTATATTATTAAGTGAATGAATAAGTTTACAATTCTTAAACTCATATTTATAACAGTCTTAAAATTTAATTTTCTTATCAATTTCGGAATATATATTTATCTAAAAAAGTAAATTTTCTTAATCTTAATCTTATAAAGTGCACAGAGATCTAAGACACATCTAGATGCAACAAAAAAATTATGCATGAATCCACAAGGGAATAGTTCTCTGATATATTTTTATTACAAAATTTGGTAATCGTTACGTCAAACCAAATCCCTTATATTATTGGGCTGGTTTGACAGCTTGAGTATGAACATCATTTGGTAAATAGTATTATATGTATCATACGTGAAATGTGACATAGTATCTCATCTTTGTTATTAAGAGAAAACGAAAGTGTTATAATGATCAACCGATATATCATTTAATAGTCTTTTAAAATTCTTAAATGAACATGCAAAACCTATTTATACATATATATATATATATATATATATATTATTTTTTCACGTTAGGAATGTGATTAATAAAAAATAAAACTACTAGCCTATACGACGAAATATTATTTACTTCTGCTGTTTGAATAGAATAATTCTCTTATTGAGGCGATATTTGTTTGCCATAACCATCATCTGAAAACAATAGTTCCATGATAATAAGTGTTCTGAATCGAAACTCAAACAGTCAAACTAGAAAAGGGTTAGTTTCATGTGAGCGATTGCTTTTTGACATAATTAACATGTATCAATCTAACTATTAACCTCGCCTACTAGCATGTCATTTTGCAGCGTTATGTTTTGTTTTTAATTCTTCCTTACGCACCGAAGGCTAAGAGCATTTCCATTTCACACAGTTTCGAAGAAAAAAAATTAATATAATAACATGTTTTTTATGAACCTGTGTATCACTTGAGCTCGTTGGGATGAACCTGTATCAACGCTGTTTGCGGATCCCACTAACATGTGATGGTCCACGATTGGTTGGTTTATTAATTTATTTATAATAATTAAAAGTGAATTTTGAGAATCGAGATTCGGGGAGTTCACCAATGAGAGTGCTCTAAAAGCATGATAATTGGAGGGTTCTTAGAGCATGTTTATTGCAATAACCCCTAAGTGGGCTCTTAACCAATATTTTAGTATTAAAAGTAAGTTAAGAGTTTATGCTAAGAATCACTTGATTTTTAGTCCTCCAAAGCTAGGTTCTTAAGTTAAAAATTCTTGCAAAAAAAAAAAGAGAATCCATTACAGAGAATCAAACACGATAGACACAAACATGAATTTTAATACTTTTGGAAAACAGAGAATCCATTATATGATCCATTACATGATCCATTACATGAAAAACAGAGAATCCATTACAACAAACACATACAGAAACTTAAACTTCTAAGCGGAATACAACAAACAACACAGAAAGGAACTTAAACATAGATGACATAAACTCAAACAGACAACAAGTCATCAAACTTAACAGTAACAGTCCGTATATAAACATTCATATTGAATAAAAACTATGAAAGCTATCCCAAAGTGAAGATGCTGGGACTAACCTGTCTTCTGCGAAGTACACATGTCTACGGCTTGGCTGGTCCTCAGTACATTGCAGTGACGCTGTTATCATGAGCTCTTCTACATTGTACTTATTTATCTCTTCCCTGAAACAAAAACAAAGAGTAGGAGAATTTGTTATCTGGTAGTCAAACTGGTTTTAATGTCACAGCCCTTAAACTAACAAATGTCTAAGAGGAAGCAATGCCTCGAACACTATCTACTTGAAATCATATACTATTAAAACAGGCCTGAGGGTTAAACCTTTTTATTGTCTTCTTGCGAGAATTTGCAAGAATCATGTTCAAGGGCAGGCAAATTCAATTCCTCTAATGCATTGAAACTGTGTCAAGATCACAACAATTACAATAGATGCTACAAGCTTCAACAAACGAAACTGAAGATTACAGATTCATAAAGGCAATGGATTGAAAGTTCTCATTTTTCATCATTTTAAATTCTATTGACCATATCATCATCCTACATTTCTGGTTCCTTGAGCGATTCCAATTAAATCTCAACAATAAATCTTAGGAGAATAAACGAAATTTAAGGGAGATTCAATGGCTTATCGATGTGTAAGAAGAATAAAAAATCGTACTTCGAAAGGAAAGAAGGAAAAGGTTCGAACCTGGACGACGTCCTCAACACGATCGTTGCAGCGGTGAGCTTTGGGCTCACGGTGACCTTCCAGTAAACCCCACGGGCTCTCTCTCCTCGGCACTGGTCTCGTCTCGCTCATCCATTCACTTTTGTAAATGGGTTCCACCGAGAGACTTCGTCGACGAGGCGAGCACCGACGAGATTCTTCGAGGAGGCTTGCATCGAGGAGAGGACGGATAGAATCAGAACCGATCGTCGAGGAGAGCGGAGACTTCGTCGATTCTTCTTCTCCCAAAATCAGAACTCCAATCCCCTTCCTACATGTTAAGCAAGAGTCGATTCTTTAAACCCTTAATTAGGAGTCGATTCTTAATTAATTTGCCTTTTATCTTTTCTTTTAATTATAAAAAATACTAAGCAACACACTTAAGGACCTGCAATGCACATGCTCTTAGGGTGGGATAGCGGAATATAAGAACCGTCTCTTAACTTTTAACTAAAAAATACTAAGAACCGGTTTTTAAAACTCTATTTAACAGCCGATTCTTACATTTTCTAGTTAAAAGTTAAGAGACGGATTCTTATATTCCGGTAAATACTTCACCCTAAAAACTCTCCAATAATGATGCTCTAAAAGTAAAAATAAAAAAACGTACAGAACACCAGGCACCATATATACTTAATAGATACCATATGTCTTATATGCACAGATCCCTCTCTCTCTCTCTCTCTCTCTCTCTCTCTCTCTCTCTCTCCCTCCCAAGACAACAATGCCAACCAATGGATCTGACCGTCATGCGTCACTGATGAGCAAGCAAGACATGGCCACCTTCTCCGACAAGATACCGTCGACCAAACAAAGGTTATCTTCTCAGGCCCCAGCTTGTCCTTCCTTTAGAATCTACTACTACGACGGAGCCGCCGGTTCCATCCCGTTCGAATGGGAATCCCATCCCGGCACTCCCAAGCACAAGCACCCCTCCTCGGAGCTACCTCCGCTGCCTCTCACCCCTCCGCCGTGTCATTTGTCCTTCTCCAGCGAACAAATCCGTCGTGGCTCAAGAAAACCCATCAAGAAAATCCTAGCACTAATCCATACCAGACTCTTGTGGTTATCATCAGGTGGTCACAAGAAGAATAAAAAGGTCATGAAACTGTCGGCTTCGTCACCGTCTCTGTCGGAGAGGGTGCTGATCGATGAGAATGAGTACCATCTGTTCAAGTCTCGCACAAAAGGGAAGGTCATTAGAAGATTTTCGTCCTTTGACTCTTCTATTGATCACTACCCCATTCGCAGATCACAATCCCCCTCTTGCTTCGGAATTAGCTGATGTTTCATCTGGTAATATATTATGGGGTTCAGCATAAAAATCTGGAAAATAAAACTTTTCTTATAAATTGTATGTTGTTTTTTGAAACCTTTCTTATAAATTGTATGTTTCCCTAATATATTTGTAATCCCCATCGTCTTATTATATTTAATCAACCATGTCAGTAATAAGATAAAGCTCCAAACAGTTTCATGCTTTTTGTTATTTCATATATTTATTATTATTATTGTTTAGTAAGGGAATGAACAGAAATAACTGATCAGGAGATTAGAAAAGTCGCATTTCACTGGGCTTAGTATATATTTGAAACTTTGATGATATTTTGTTGTCAAGTGTAATCTTGACATGCTTCCGTGTAACTGTGAGTTTGAACAACCCTTTGTCTTTGTGTTACATTAAGCCGTCGTCGTCTTTCAAGCAATGACACACACATGCAATGGGTTTTGGTGGTTCATTGATTTGTTCTTCTTTCCAAATGTTGCTTTGGCTTGGCCGTATTCTAAAATCTAATAAGTAGTAACGAAATTGCTGAAGTTATTTCATCTGGTCTTAAGAGTAATTAAACCCTTTTTTATCAACTAGAGGAGCTAAACTGATTTACTTTCATCTGATGATCCAGAATGTTCTTATTTAATGTTATGTTCTTAACTTTTTTTCAATTATGTTAATTTCCAGTGTTACTGATCTAGTGTTGTGAATGATCAAAGTTTTTTTAGATATTAAATAATATTAAATAGAATTGTAGAAAAACTAATATCATTGAACAAAACTAAATAATGAGTTAAGAAGTCAACTGACTGCCGAAAAGAAAAAACGAGGGTCATCTGAACTGAAGGTGTCGGCCGCTGCCATTGGAACGTGTGATCACTCGCCTATCGTGCGCGTATTAAAAATATTAATATGGAAGCCCGTTTGCTACGAGGCCCATGTAGTTTTAAATTAGTGATTATCTTTGTGGTGAGTGGGGAAGGAAATCAAACTTTTTTTCTTTTTTCTTTTAGAAAGTCTATGTCTCAAAAAAGTTTTTAACTATTCGTCTCAAGATGAATTTAACCAACGATGCGAGCGAACACAAAAAAAAACGATGCGAGCGAGCGTGGCCGCCTCTCGTCTTTCCGATGATAGGAAGCTGTTTCGTGTTCTCCCAACTATACAGAGGTATCTCTATCGCCCGTGGTCTCTTTGTTTCGGTTGTGCTCTCCGGAGGAAGTGTGTGATCGGTTTTTGGATCTAGTATTCATGTAGTATAAGACAGGCAGTAGATGGATGAATTTCATTGAGAATCATTTTTTTGCTTCTTAATATCATAAACCATCCTGTTTAGAGGCTGTGACACTCCATTAGTTAGGCTAGGCTAGCGTGACGTATATTAAACTCTCCTTCATGATACATGGACATCGTTTTTATTTTTTATCGATTAATTTAGTAAAACTTTATAATACTCCCTAAATTGATAGACTAATCACTATACAATCGTTATTCTCTATAGAAACAAAGACAACAAAAGTTGCAAAACTCTTTGACCTTCGTCATATGTTAGTGCAGGATGCAACTATGCATTAAAATAATATTCATATTTTTGAATTTTTTTCAAAATCTATGTGTTAACAACTCCTACGAAAATATTGAGTTTTTCGGTAAATGTTCTATATACTGAAACCTATGATCTTTAGTGTTGTTTTAAATGCCTATGATCTTTAGTGTTGTTCTAAAATCTAAACACATTCTTCTTTGGCTTTAATGAGTATTAAACTCTCTTTCATGGTACATGGACATCATTTTATTTTTTATCAATTAATTTAGTAAAACTTCATAATACTCCCTAAATTGGTGGATTAACCACTATAAAATCCCTATTCTCTACCTCTTTGACATTTATCGTATGTTAGTGCATGATGCAAATATGCATTAAAACAGTATTGTCATATTTTTAAATTTTTTCCAAAATCTATGTGTTAACCCCTACGAAAATATTGATTTTTTTCATTAATGCTCTATATACTGAAGCCTATGATCTTTAGTGTTGTTCTAAAATCTAAACACATTCTTCATTTGCATTAATGAGTATTAAACTCTCTTTCATGGTACATGGACATCATTTTATTTTTTATCAATTAATTTAGTAAAACTTTCATAATACTCCCTAAATTGGTAGACTAACCGCTATAAAATCGTTATTCTCTAGAGAAACGGAGACAACAAAGGTTCCAAACCTCTTTGAATTTCATCATATGTTAGTGCATGATGAAACTATGCATTACAACAGTATTGTCATATTTTTAATTTTTTTCTCAAAATCAAAAATCTATGTGCTTACAACCTCCTACGAAAATATTGAGTTTTTCAGTAAATGCTCTATGTACTGAAGCCTATAATTTGTAGTGTTGATTGAAAATTTCAGAACACATTTAACATTGGTATTAATGTATGTTAAACACACTTTCAAAATTTTATTAATTAATCTAGTAAAACTTCGTAATACTTCATCTTATAAAATCGTTATTCTCTAGAGAAACGGAGACAACAAAGGTTCCAAACCTCTTTGAATTTCATCATATGTTAGTGCATGATGAAACTATGCATTACAACAGTATTTTCATATTTTTGAATTTTTCTCAAAATCAAAAATCTATGTGTTTACAACCTCCTACGAAAATATTGAGTTTTTCAGTAAATGCTCTATATACCGAAGCCTATAATCTTTAGTGTTGATTGAAAATTTCAAAACACATTTAACATTGGTATTAATGTATGTTAAACTCACTTTCATATTACATGGGCACCTTTCAAAATTTTATTAATTAATCTAGTAAAACTTCATAATACTCTCCAAATGAGTGGGCAAACCACTATTAAATAGATACTCTCTAGAGAAACGAAAAGATAACAAATGTTACAAACCTCTTTGACCATTTTCATATGCAATACAACTATGCATTAAAGCTGTATTGTCATATTCTTGAATTTTTCTCAAAATCTATGTGTTAACCCCTACGAAAATATTGAGTTTCTCGGTAAATGCTCTATATACTGAAGTCTATGATCTTTAGTGTTGTTTTAAAATTTCTAAACACATTTCACATTTGTATTAATCTATATTAAACTCTCTTTCATGGTACATGAGAATCATTTTAATTTTTTATCGATTAATTTAGTAAAACTTCGTAATACTCCCTAAATTGGTGGACTAACCACTGTAAAATCACTATTCTCTAGAGAAATAGAAACAACAAAGGTTCCAAACCTCTTTGAACTTCATCATATGTTAGTGCAGGATGCAACTATGCATTAAAACAGTATTGTCATATTTTTAAATTTTTTTCAAAATCTATGCATTAAAAATCTAAACACATTACATATTTTTATTAATGTATATTAAACTCTATTTCATGGTACGTGGGCATAGTTTAAATTTTTTATCAATTAATTTTGTAAAACTTCATTATAATCCCTAAATTGTCGGACTAACCATTATAAAATCGCTATTCTCTACAGGAACAGAGACAACAAAAGTTTCAAACCTCTTTGACCTTCATCATATGTTAGTACATGATACAACTATGCATTAAAACAGTATTGTCATATTTTTGAATTTTTCTCAAAATCTATAACCCTTACGAAAATATTGAGTTTTCCGGTAAATGCTCTATATACTGAAACCTATGATTTTTAGTGTTGTTTTAAAAAATTTAATTACATTATATATATGTATTAATGTATATTAAAGTCTCTATCATGATACATGAGCATCCTTTTAATTTTTTATCAATTAGTTTTGTAAAACTTCATAATACTCCTTAAATTGGTGGACTAACCACTATAAAGTCTCTAGAGGAACAAAGACAACAAATGTTACAAACCTCTTTGACATTCATCGTATGTTAGTGCAGGATGAAACTATGCATTAAAACAGTATTGTCATATTTTGAATTTTTCTCAAAATCTACGTGTTAACCCCTATGAAAATATTGAGTTTTTCGGTAAATTCTCTATATACTATACTTTAGTGTTGTTCTAAAATTTCTAACCGCTATCTACATTTTTATTAATGTATGATAAACTCACTTTCATGGTACGTGGGCATATTTCTAATTTTTTATCAATTAATTTTTTAAAACTTCAAAATACTCCTTAAATTGGTGGACTAACCACTATAAAATCGCTATTCTGAAAAGGAACAGAGACAACAAAGGTTCCAAAACTCTTTGACCTTCATCATATGTTAGTGCAGAATGCAACTATTAATTAAAAAGTATTGTTATATTTTTGATTTTTTCTCAAAATCTATGTGTTAACCCTACGAAAATAATAAATTTTTCGGTAAATGCTCTATATACTAAAGCCTATTATCGTTAGTGTTGTTTTAAAATTTCTAAACACATTCTACATTTATATTAATGTATATTAAATTTTCTTTAATGGTACATGTGCATCGATTTAATTTTATGTCAATTAATTTAGTAAAACTTCATAATACTCCATAAATTGGTAGACTAGCCAATATAAAATCACTATTCTCTAGAGGAACAGAGATAACAAAGGTTCCAAACCTCTTTGGCCATGATAATATGTTAGTGCAGGATAAAACTATGTATTAAAAACAATATTGTCATATTTTTGAATTTTTCTCAAAATCTAAGTGTTAACGAAAATATTGAGTTTTTCGGTAAATGCTTTATATACTAAATCCTATAATCTTTAGTGTTGTTTTAAAATTTCTAAACACATTCTACATTTGTATTAATGTATATTAAATTATATTTCACGGTACATGACATCGTTTTAATTTTATGTCAACTAATTCAGTAAAACTTCATAATATTCCATAAACTGGTGGACTACCCACTATAAAATCGTTATTCTCTAGAGGAACAGAGACAACAAAGGTTTCAAACCTCTTTGACATTCCTCATATATTAGTGCAGGATGAAACTATGCATTAAAACAGTGTTGTCATATTTTTGATTTTTTCTCAAAATCTATGTGTTAACCCTACGAAAATAATAAATTTTTCGGTAAATGCTCTATATACTAAAGCCTATTATCGTTAGTGTTGTTTTAAAATTTCTAAACACATTCTACATTTATATTAATGTATATTAAATTTTCTTTAATGGTACATGTGCATCGATTTAATTTTATGTCAATTAATTTAGTAAAACTTCATAATACTCCATAAATTGGTAGACTAGCCAATATAAAATCACTATTCTCTAGAGGAACAGAGATAACAAAGGTTCCAAACCTCTTTGGCCATGATAATATGTTAGTGCAGGATAAAACTATGTATTAAAAACAATATTGTCATATTTTTGAATTTTTCTCAAAATCTAAGTGTTAACGAAAATATTGAGTTTTTCGGTAAATGCTTTATATACTAAATCCTATAATCTTTAGTGTTGTTTTAAAATTTCTAAACACATTCTACATTTGTATTAATGTATATTAAATTATATTTCACGGTACATGACATCGTTTTAATTTTATGTCAACTAATTCAGTAAAACTTCATAATATTCCATAAACTGGTGGACTACCCACTATAAAATCGTTATTCTCTAGAGGAACAGAGACAACAAAGGTTTCAAACCTCTTTGACATTCCTCATATATTAGTGCAGGATGAAACTATGCATTAAAACAGTGTTGTCATATTTTTGAAATTTTCTCAAAATCTATGTGTTAACCCCTATGAAAATATTGAGTTTTCGGTAAATGCTCTATATACTAAAGCCTATGATCTTTAGTGTTGTTTTAAAATTTTTAAACACATTCTACATTTGTATTAATGTATATTAAACTCTCTTTCACGGTACATGAGCATCGTTTTAATTTTTTATATATTAATTTTGTAAAACTTCATAATACTCTTCAAATTGGTGGGCTAACCACTATATAGTCTCTAGAGGAACAGAGACAAAAAAAAATGTTCCAAACCTCTTTAACCTTCATCATATGTTAGTGCAGTATGCAACTATGCATTAAAACAATATTGTCATATTTTTAAATTTTTTTTTCAAAATCTATGTGGTAACCCCTACGAAAATATTAAATTTTTCGGTAAATGATTAATATACTAAAGCCTATAATCGTTAGTGTTGTTTTAAAATTTATAAACACATTCTACATTTGTATTAATGTATATTAAATTCTAGTTCATGGTACATGGGCATCAATTCAATTTTATGTCAACTAATTCAGTAAAACTTCATAATACTTCATACACTGGTGGAATAGCCACTATAAAATCGTTATTTCTCTAGAGGAACAAAGACAACAAAAGTTACAAACCTCTTTGACATTCATCATACGTTAGTGCATGATGAAACTATGCATTAAAACAGCATTGTCATATTTTTGAATTTTTCTCAAAATCTATGTGTTAACCCCTATGAAAATAGTGAGTTTTTCGGTAAATGTTCTATATACTAAAGTCTGTGATCTTTAGTGTTGTTATAAAATTTTTAAACACATTCTATGTTTATATTAATGTATATTAAATTCTCTTTCATCGTACCGTTTTAATTTTTTGTCAATTAATTTAGTAAACTTTCATAATACTCCCTAAATTAGTGAACTAGTCATTATAAAATCGCAATTTTCTAGTGGAACACAAACAACAAATGTTCCAAACATCTTTGACCTTCATCATATGTTAGTGCGCGATGCAACTATGCATTAAAATAGTATTGTCATATTTTTGAATTTTTTTCAAAATATATGTGTTAACCCCTACGAAAATATTAACTTTATCGGTAAATGTTCTATATACTAAATTCAATGATCTTTAGTGTTGTTTTAAAATTTCTAAACACATTTTGCATTTATATTAATTTATATTAAACTCTCTTTCAAGGTACATGAGCAACGTTTTAATTTTTTATCAATTACTTTTGTAAAATTTCATAATACACCTGAAATTGGTGGACTAACCACTATATATTCTCTAGAAGAACAAAGACAACAAAGGTTCCAAACCTCTTTGACCTTCGTCATATATTAGTATAAGATGCAACTATGCATTAAAACAGTATTGTCATATTTTTGAATTTTTCTTAAATTCTATTTGTTAACCCCTACAAAAATATTAAATATTTCTGTAAATGCTCTTTATACTAAAGCCTATGATCTTTAGTGTTGTTTTAAAATTTCTCAACACATTCTACATTTTTATTAATGTATATTAAACTCTCTTTCATGGTACATGGGCATCGTTTTAATGTTTTATCAATTAATTTTTTAAAACTTCAAAATACTCTTTAAATTGGTGGACAAACCACTATAAAATCGTTATTCTGTAGAGGAATAGAGACAACAAAGGTTTCAAACCTCTATGACATTCCTCATATGCTAGTTCATGATGCAACTATGCATTAAAACAATATTTTCATATTTTTGAATTTTTCTCAAAATCTATGTGTTAACCCCCTACGAAATATTAAATTTTTCGGTAAATACTCTATATACTAAAGCTTATGATATTTAGTGTTGTTTTAAAATTTCTAAACACATTCTACATTTTTATTATACAAATGTATATTAAACTCTCTTTCATGGTACATGAGCATCGTTTTAATTTTTTTATCAATTAATTTTGTAAAATGTCATAATACTCCCTAAATTGTTGGACTAACCACTTTATATTTTGTAGAGGAACAAAGACAAAAAAAGGTTCCAAACCTTTTTGACCTTCCTCACATGTTAGTGCATGATGCAATTATGCATTAAAACAATATTGTCATATTTTTGAATTTTTCTCAAAATCTATTTGTTAACCCCTACGAAAATATTAAATGTTTCGGTAAATGCTCTATATACTAGAGCTTATGATTTTTAGTGTTGTTTTAAAATTTCTAAATAAATTATGCATTTGTATTAATGTATATTAAACTCTCTTTCATGGTACATGGGCATCGTTTTAATTTTTCATCAATTAATTTTTTAAAACTTCAAAATACTCCTTAAATTGGTGGACTAAATTGGTGTACTAACCACTATAAAATCGTTGTTCTCTAGAGAAATAGAGACAACAAAGGTTCCAAACTTTTTTGACTTTCATCATATGTTAATGCAGGATGCAACTATGCATTAAAACAATATTGTCATATTTTTGAATTTTTCTCAATATTTATGTGTTATCCCTACGAAAATATTGAGTTTTTCAGAAAATGTTATATATACTGAAGCCTATGATCTTTAGTGTTGTTTAAAAATTTCTTAACAAATTTTACATTTGTATTAATATATATTAAACTCTCTTTCATGGTACATGGGCATCGTTTAAATTTTTTATCAATTAAATTAGTAAAACTTCATAATACTCCCTAAATTGGTGGACTAACCACTATAAAATCGTTATTTTCTAGAGGCACAGAGACAACAAATGTTACAAACCTCTTTGACATTCATCATATATTATGCAACTATGCATTAAAATAGTATTGTCATATTTTGAATTTTTCTCAAAATCTATGTGTTACCCCTACGAAAATATTGAGTTTTTCGGTAAATGTTCTATATACTGAAGCCTATGATCTTTAGTGTTGTTTTAAAATTTCTTAATACATTCGAAAATTGTATTAATATATATTAAACTCTCTTTCATGGTAAATGGGTATCGTTTTAATTTTTTATCAATTAATTTAGTAAAACTTAATAATACCCCCTAAATTGGTGGACTAACCACTATAAAATCACTATTCTCTAGAGAAACGGAGACAACAAAGGTTCCAAAGCTCTTTGACCTTCATCATATGCTAGCGTATGATGCAACTATCCATTAAAACAATATTGTCATATTTTTGAATTTTTCTCAAAATCTATGTGTTATACTCTACGAAAATATTGAGTTTTCGGTAAATGCTCTATATACTGAAGCCTATGATCTTTAGTGTTGTTTTAAAATTTCTAAACACATTCTACACTTGTATTAATGTATATTAAACTCTCTTTCATGGTACATGGGCATCGTTTTAATTTTTTATCAATTAATTTTGTATAACTTCATAATACTCCCTAAATTGGTGAACTAACCACTATATATAAAATCGTTATTATCTAGAGAAACGGAGATAACAAAGGTTCCAAACCTCTTTGAACTTCATCATATGTTAGTGCAAGATGCGACTATGTATTAAAACAGTATTGTCATATTTTTTAATTTTCTTTAAAATCTATGTGTTAACCCATTTAATTTTTCGGTAAATTCCATATATACTAAAGCCTATGATCTTTAGTGTTGTTTTAAAATTTCTCAACACATTCTATATTTGTATTAATGTATATTAAACTCTCATTCATGGTACATGGATATCATTTTAATTTTTTATCAATTAATTTAGTAAAACTTCATAATACTCCATAAATTGGTGGACTAACTCTCTAAAGAAACGGAGACAACAAATGTTCCAAACCCCTGTGACATTCATCATATGTTAGTGCATGATGCAACTATGCATTTAAATAATATTGTAATATTTTTGAATTTTTTTCAAAATCTAAGAAAATATTGAGTTTTTCGGTAAATGCTCTATATATTGAAGCCTATGATCTTTAGTATTGTTTTAAAATTTATAAACATATTCTATATTTGTATTAATGTATATTAAACTCTCATTCATGGTACATGGATATCATTTTAATTTTTTATCAATTAATTTAGTAAAACTTTCATAATCCCTTATATACTAAAACACAAGTCACTTGACAAATGAAATTTTGACAAATGGATAATATTTTACAAAAAAATTTAAAATAATTAAAAATAATCAACTAAAGAAAAAACATTTTCGATCCCTAATTTTTAGGTACTCCTTCCTAATTTTTCTTAGAATTTTACGTTCACGTCAAAGTTAACTAACCACGATTTCAAACTGTTTTGTTCTCTTATATAATTTCTTATATTATCTACAAATTTAGTTTATGTGTTTTTTTTTTGCTTTTTCAATTTTCTCCGTTATCAAACAACAGATCATTTCATCATCTTTCCTAAATTTTCAATTTTGATCTCGACCGACCGGCTCTTTCACATCTACTTTCTTTTGTCTAATACTAAATTCAAAGTTTTATTATTTATCACCTGGATAAATACTTAAAAGTTCATGATCGACAATTTTTTTTATATATAACAGTGGAATGCAATCATCTTTGAACTTTTCTCAAAGCAACAGTTGGATTGGCTCTACGTGGAGAAATTCTGGGAATCTTTAGGATTTTGTTGCAGGTATTCATGGTACCTTTTTTTTTTAACTCAATGAGTTCATAACTTTTTCTGCAAAAGCCGAGTAACAATATAGCATAAAATCGTGTATTGATCAGTTTAGAAATCATCTTTGTTTACTGCAGTATAAGAAATAAAAGCTGATTCAAGAAGAATATACGAGAGATCGGAGAAAATTTTGGACATATATGCTCTACATTATACTTGGCGAAGGTTGAAGACGATGGATGACAAAAGTGATGCAAAACGTGTGACAATTAGAAAGTGAAATAATTATTTACTTTATAGTAGTCCTTAACAATTAGGGACATTTTAACACATTCTTAGCAACAGAGCCGTTTAAAATCTACACCAAAAATTAGGACCTTGATCTTTGATGCTGAAAATCTACACCATTTAAGTGGTGAATGTGGGTAAGTCACATCATGTGTTAACTCATAAATAATTTTTAGTTTTAAAACAATTTTCTAAAATTAATTTTGCTATTTTTAACATTTTTATTGGATAGTTGTCACAGTTATCTAAAAAATTAAAAGTAATATATTTGCACACCTTTAAATTGTCTGGAAGAATTAAATAATGAGTCAAGAAAATGTTTTTTTAATAAAGCAAAGTAAATTTGCAAAACATTAATAAAAAATTCAACAAACTATCAAAAGAAGTAATGTAGGTTTATTTTTTTAGTGTGTGCTTTTTAAAAAAATCTTAGGTAATTAACCATGAAATGTCAACAAAATTGTTATTTAAAACTAAATTTAATAACTTAGTTTCATTACATCTAAATTTATACTATGTTAAAATTAAATATTTGTTAAATTTAATGGGTCAAAATAATAATTTATTTTAATTGAAAATTATGATAAAAATCAAAGCATTTTAGAACAATGAATTACTAGTACTCTCTAAATTGATGGATTAACCACTATAAAATCGTTTTTCTCTAGAGAAACGGAGACAATAATCGGAGACAACATTGTTCAACAGTTCAAACACAGCCTATCTATTGAACTTCAAACGATTAGACCGAGGGAGATTAAAAGAATATGCCAAACCACTCTCCTGTATTCTTGGACATGATAGCATTGTCAAACTAATAAACAAACTCTTTGTAATATATTGTATGTATCGTCAGATTTGTAAGTCAAGGAAACACAATTAATTTCAGTAAGGAATTCAAAGTAGGATCTCTTTTATTTGTTCGCAGCAAATTAAGACAAAAAGTTCATTGTTATTCAGTTTATTAAAATCTTTTGGGATCCCAACAAAATCTCATTTGCTACTCCTAACGCCTCCATCTCCCTTCCAGAAAACATTCAGATCTTCAAACAATTTGTACGGAGGAACATACTGCCTCTGGGGCTGCTGCTGAGCCTGCCCCTCCACCTCTGCACCTGATGCTCCCCCCGCCCCTCCTCTAGCTGGAAAGGAGTTTGAGTATTGCAAGTTTCTCTCAAATACCTTATTCTCACTAACTCCTTGCCCCCACAGTGTTGTGTCATTATAATTGTTGGCTTGAACACCGTTCCATTGTGCCTGAGGATAACCATATGAAAATTGCTGCTGATGCTGCTGCTGAAACTGAGGTCCCAATGGAACAAACTGTGCCATTTTGGGGACTTGAGCTTCTGCCTGAGATTGTGCCCATGGGACTACGTAGCTGTTCGTAAGAATATGATCATCAGCCAAAAACCTTGTGTTTGGTGGAGCCTGCGTTTGTGAAGACGGCAGAGCTGTTGTTGACAAAGTTAGGCTGAGAAGTTCAATAATGTCCTGCTCCGACTTGCTTGTTGCTGTGTCAAATAGAGCTAGATCTTTGCACTCTGTCTTGGCTTCGGTTTCCGCTGTATTTTCATTGTTGTTGCCTAGAAGCAAGGTTTCTTCTTCTTCTTCCTCGGCATTTAATAGAGCGTGACTGCAAATTCGTTGACCATTTCTTTAAACTTTTTCTTTCTTTTAGCAGGTTTATGTTGTTGAGAGAGACTAACCTTTTGGTTAACTGGATAAAGTCATTTTTAACATCATCTCCCTCCTCATATGTTTCACTTTCACTGCTCGTTGATGATGAAGAAGGGTCAGACTCAAGAGCAGCAGCATCAGCATCACTAGTCTTGATTAGGACAGAGCTTGTCGAGTCCCTTGTTTCTGGGGCAGCCTGCAACATAGGAAGAGAGACACCAGAGGCGATAGCGTCGTGTCTGGCGAGAGCTACCTGCAATGAGTCATTCAGCTCGAGGCCACGCGCCATAACATCCTCGTCCCTGAAAAGAGGAAGAAGGCAGCTAACATATATTATTGCATTTCTCTTGAGTAAAATGATCGTGAAAGGAAGGTTAGAGTGGATCAACAGACGAAGTTGTGGTGAGCATCTGGATTAGTTTCTTCTGATTAGATCTGCACTGCTCTACTAGATCAACTATGAGGTCATCTTTCAGGGCCTGTTAATATACCACAAACCATTTGATTATATTATTTGCGCGCGTAGACCATCAAAGACGTGAGTAAGCATTGCATTATTTTTTCTTACTGATTTATCAGAGGGATTTACGGCTTGAACCATAACGCTCATGAGATCCATGACAGTTCTCATGGATTCAAGATTCGATAAACTGAAACAACGAAATAAATAACAATTATCAAAGGAGGATTGATGTAGGATATGTTTTGAGAAGAAAAAAAGAAAAAAAAAATAGGAGGTTTACCTTAGACTCTCAATTTCAGTAGCCATTGCTTCGTCGAGCCTTTTAAATGAACCGATGGACATTAAATTCATGGAAGAAGAGGAAGAAGACTGTGACGAAGGTTCGAGCATTAGGGGTGCTTCTTTTGAACGTTGTGGGAATTTCACACCAGACCGCTGCCATATTCAAAAGAAAAAGAGAGCTTTAGTTAGTTTGAGAAACCGAGACACCAGAAAGTTATTTAAAAGAAGCTTAAATTTTACGATTAGCTCTCGGTAAGCCCAGTTGTAATGAGGGTATTTGCGAGCACTGAATGCTTCATTCCAAGTGTCCAACAATATCAAGATTTTGTTCCTTACTTCAAAATCACCCTTTTTCACACACATCCCACCAAAGAAAAAAGATTTAATTGTTCAATCCAGAAAAGAAAGGTTAAACAAATTAAGAGTACGTAAAATCACCTTCTTCCTCACAATAATTTTAACCATATCTTCAAGCACATGCTTCTCAGCGATATGAGAATGCACAAACTCCCCACAGTTTTTCAGCATTGCTTCCAACAGCTAATTAATGGTCCAAATGCGAAATATCCATTATAAATATATGTGTGTTCCGGCTCAGGTTAATAGTTACAGCAGCATGCATGCAGCAGAGTTTAGGGTTCGTGATACAGTGTTATCAATTAATTAACAAACATACCGTTAGAGTGAGTAGCTGCACTTTAGAGCTCTTGTGCTGCAATCTTCTCTTGACCGCTTTGATCGCATCTTTGCAGTGACTGCCATATACCAATTACATTATTCATATCTTATATATTAAAACAAAAGTGGCAAACTTGATTCATGTGTGATTTTTTAGAAAATGGACCTAATATACTTATTTCTAAAAAGTCAGGTTACATTTAATCTATATTTAATCTCTAATCAAGGTGTTATTATGCTTAACTAAATGACATCAATATGCCTAAAATTCCGTTTAAAAATAACCACTAAAATCTCGACCACTATTCCATTTTGGAAACCAGCATTAACGACAAACAAAATATCCAAACGATTTTGTTAAAAAAAATTGCTTGAGGATTGCCACTTAGAATATTTTAAGAATACGTATCAAACCTATTAGTTAAATTTCAGTAGTTACTATTGTCCTTAACTAATCACTAAATCTTCTATATTTTCCATAACAACCAATACAATTTTTTTCCCGGAGAAAAAACTGTTACTGATCATTTTGGGCTAAAAAACATTATTATTGGGCTTTCAATAATTGAATTTAAAAATACTTGATCCATTAGATTTATATTTTAAAGAATACTTGACTCATATGTATACTATTTATTTAACTCTTTACAATCTTAACTTTTAATAATAGATAGTTCATTTTAAAAATATAATTAAATGTTTAATTAAATTCTCTTAAAAATTTATACATGAAGCTTTAAATTTAGTTTTTGTTAAGTTTTTTTTCTGAAATGTTTGATTATCTTCGGAGATAATAATATTTAATATTTTCCAAATTCTATTTCTATTTTTTATTCAATAATGAAATACTAATCTAACAAACAAAAAAAATCTTTATATATAATTACGATTTAAATAATGAAATAACAATAAAACAATATTTATCAATCTTTATATATAATTACGAGTTAAATAATGAAATAACAATCCAAAAAACATAATAAAAAAGTATATGGCAAAGTTTGAAACAAACTATTCAATAAAAAAACATATATGGTACAATTATTATATTTTAAAAAGTGATAGACACATCTTATATATATTATATAATATACCATTTTAGAATTGTAAACAAAATGTTTATTTAAAAATAAATGAAACAAACGCGGGTGGAGATGTAGTTAATAGTTTATATTCAGAACCATCCTATCATTTAATTTATACCCGCGATTAGAATTGAGGGAATCGCAGATAGCGATGATGATGGTCCAATCAGGAGTGAGGAGAAGCTCGCTCGTGGCCTTATCGACCGCCACTGACAGCGACGACAGCGTTAACGAAGGAGAAGCAGAGCAAGCAGAAGACGAAGAAGAGGGCCTCATCGTCATGCATATGATCTTTTGTGCGCTCCACAACAATAATCCCCATTCCAACTTTCCCGCCATATATATATATATAAGAAAGAAACTAATCAGAGCAAAGCTCTCTCTCTCTCTGTCGGGAAGTTCGTGTTTCCGTTCAATTTAATCGCTTCTTCGCCACGTTTCCCTCGTCTTCTCAGTAGCATCCGGTCCCGCTCCTTCTGCAATAATAACCACGTGGCTTTATCTCATAATATATTATGATGATGATCCATCTATCCTCCTCAATCCTTCATATAAACTCTGGTCTAGCCTTGATAAACCGGTCGGTTTCTTATTTATTTTTGTCTCATTAATTAAAATTCAATCATCGTATCTAGGGGTGGGCGTTCGGATACCTATTCGAGTTCGGTTCGGATCTATTCGGGTTTCGGGTTTTCGGGTTTAAAGATTTCAGCCCCATTCGAATATTTTTAAATTTCGGTTCGGGTTCGGTTCGGATCTTTGCGGGTTCGGATAACCCTTTTAAATTATTTTTAAAATTTTAATAACAAAATAATATATTACATATAAATTTGTATATTATATTCAAAATACCTAAAATTAACATATAAATTGGTTTGATTTGAATATTTGGATAGAAAATCAATAGATATTTCAAGATTTTGGTGTTTCGAATATATTTTAGCTATTTTAGACATTTACTTTTGACTATTTATGTATATTTCCAAGTATTTTAGACAACTTAAAAGTATCTTATATATTTTGGATGTTTTTAATATACATTAAATCTAAAAATAAGTAATATATTTAGGTATATAAATCTATTTCGGTTACATTCGGATACCCGAGATACTTCGGTTCGGATCGGGTTCGGTTTCAGTTCTTTAAATATCAAAATTTTGAACCCGTTCGGATATTTAATCAATTTCGGTGCGGGTTTGGTACTACTTTTTCGGTCGGGTTCGGTTCGGTTCTTCGGATCCGGATTTTTTGCCCAGCCCTAATCGTATCCAATTATCCTGACGTGTGTTTTAGTTATTAACTAGGTAATAACCTGCGTCTTGCGCGGAATGTGGTTATTAGTTTCGTTATTTTTAATAAAAAGACATTAAATCTGTTTAATCTGGATATTGGTTCGGTTTTAAGTTTTTTTTTTTGGTTTTTAATCTTCTAAAATATAACTATTATTTTAAATTAATATTCATTTTAGTTTATTCGGTTAAAATGTTTGATTTTTTGGTTTTTTCCGGTAAAAACCAAAAATTAATATTATTTGTTTATTTTCATGTTATGAATTTTAGATAGTCGTCATGTCGAGTTTCTAAACAGATAATAGTTTAAGAAAAAGAAAAGAAAATTATTAAGACAAATCATTTCACTACAATTTGGTCGGTAGTGAAAGAAGCATTAAAAAAAAATATTTCAACTTAAAAAAAAATTAGATACTTCAGTTGTGGTGAATACTTAGTTACAAGGTGCTCACATCAAGGTGCACATGTATGTGTATGTAAAAAGTATATAAAAACAATTGACAAATATTAAATGACATTTTTCAAAATGTTAATTAATATTAAATGACATTTTTCAAAATAATAAATGAAAGATAAAATTAAAATTAATTTAAAATAGAAAAAGACATTGACATTAGTCATTTTTTCAAATAAAGAAAACAAAATTATATCCGTAAATAGGGGTGGACACAGATCGAATATCTAAGTATTTGGAAGCATTCGTATCGATTCGATCTTTAGCCACCTAGATATTCAGTGACTCGGATATCCGAAATGTTTTAGAATTGTAAAGATATCCGATTTGATCCGTAAAAAATAAAAATTTAAAAATAATTGAAAATTTAATAATAACATTTTATTACAAAAATAAAACATTATTTAACTTTTTAAATTCTAGTACCTAATATAATAAATTTAACTCATAAAAATATTGTAAAACTGATATAAAGTATAATATATATAACATATATATATAATTCTTTACATATGTGTATATATATGCATATAACAGATCAAATTAGATATATGTTCCAAAAAAATTGGTATTTGTGATTTGATTCTTTTTTGGATATTGTATTTTAGTATTTGATTTGTTTCGTAAAATTACGGATATCCAGATTTTTTTGTTCAAATCAAAACGGATAACGAATCGAATCAAAATTTATGAATATTTTGCTCAACTTTATCCGTAAACAATAAAAATAATACATAGTTTGGCTTTTGATTCGTTATCTATTTTTATTCGAACCGAAAAATCTAGAGTTTTATTGAAACCATGTATGTTAGTTTGATATTGAAAAAAAAACGTAAAGTATATAGTGTAAACACATTTATGAATATAGTGTAAACGCGTTAGCATACTTATTATCGAATCATTGTGAGGTTGTCACGTGTCTATTACACTGTGAATGCTTCTCTTTTAATCCCCTATATACTAAAGCACAAGTCACTCTACCAATAAAATTTTGACAATTGAAATATGTTTAAAAATTAAAGAGAAAAATACAAATGCATAAAAAACTTAAAGGCATAACGTTTAGTAACTGATTTGTTAAAAAAAAGTTTACTAACTTATTCCTACTTATTTATATATAAAATAAAAATATAAATTAAAAAATTCCTTATATTTCTCTCTCTCACAGCTTCGTTGATCACACGATTTTTAAACTGTTACTCAGTTATTGTAGAAGAAGTTTGACTCGCTATTGTTGTAAATCATCTATACCAGCTTTAATGTACGTTTCTAAATTTTTGGCACATGACACTAAACACTTTTAAAAAAAATCATATTTACTTTCTAGATCAAACCAAACATCAAGTAGGTTTTCCTTTTTACAAAATATGTTTTATGCAGCAAAAAAATATGTGATAATCTTATAGAAATATTATACATGTTTACTTTCAGATCAATATACACTTTTTATTTTTCTTATATAATGTTATTAAATTTTGTAGATTTTTTCTTAAGCAAAAAACTTTGAAATAAATATACTAATGAAGATAAGAGTAATAAAAAACCAAAAATATACATAAAAAGAACTAAAAGATTACAAAAAATACTGACTTCAATTAGCTACCAAATATGTTAATATTTTATTTGCAATTTATGGAAGAGATATGTTTTTCTGAGTTTTCATATCTAATAATTTTAATTTTTGAATGTTGAATATATCTTGATTCCATATCGAACGTCCCGGTGCGAAGCACGGGAGATCACTAGTATACATATAAGGGATAACACACAATGGCACCACCTGAAAAATAGTAACATTGGTTAGTAACAGAATTAAAAAACATAACATATAGTAAAATTTATGTAAGAAAGTGCGTGAATGACTAACTATACATACATTTGTATTATTTTACAACTGGAAAGATCACCACACAAAGAACAAGTCCACATTCCAAAGTTTAGAGAATATATAGGTACAGTACAATACAAAGCCAAAAGCATAACTACTACGTGAGCAAGCCCTCTCTCTCACACACACACATGCACACCGTCTGATCTGATCAGCTACTGCCGGCGGCGGCGCGGTCTTCTCGGTTAACATCATCGAGAATGACGACGAGAGAGGCAATGAAGGCATAGTCCACGTTTGGATAAACCGTCACCGAGAAATTATCTTTTCCCAAGAACACGCTCTGCACCGTGTGCTTCTTGTGCATCTGTTTTATATACATACAAACCATTCCATTTAAATCACTTATAGTATTCAAGTAAATGTTTTTCTTTTCTTTTTTTGCCAAATTTGGTTTAACAAGTGTTGATTATTCTAACAATTCATAAAACACGTGCTCAAACTACCAATTTACATATATATGCTAACCATGTGTATATTCCGGATAAACTGACCAGAACCTAAAGAAGAAGAATATGATGTCAAAGCAGTTAAGATTTTGAAAATCGATCCCAGCTGATCTAAGACGGTGCTAAACCAACTCAAACCAAAATATCTGAACCAGAACCGGCTATAAACACTGCTAACTCGTACACAGGTGAGAGAGAGATGACATAAATATTGATTAAGATAGGACAGAGTCAGGGTCCACTCCAATCAATGCGAAAAGAAAGAAACAAAGAAAGAGAGAGTTTACTTGGGCAACGATGGCGTCAGATTCGCCGGCGTAGACGACACAAGAGCGCTCAAACCAGCTCCCTTTCACCCTAAAATCGCATCTCTTCTCATCCTTATTGTGACTCAAAAACACATCAAGTTTGGTCTTAAACTGAAGCATCGACGATCTCTTAACCGTGTACAGTAGATCACGCTGCTCCGTACTCCCTCCTCTAAATACTTGCCACCTGTCATGCAAGCTCACCATCTGCAGTATAAAATTTAATTTAGTTAAAGCCCTAGCTAGTAGTACATACAAACCAATCTTGATTTAGGTTGTGTGTACTCTCTCTCTCTACACGGACCTTCTCTCTCAAAGTCAAGACCGGAGATCCAGAACCATCCAATAAAATCCTCTTGTCATGAAGACCGAACATCGGCTCCTTCACCTTGAACAACAAGTTCCCGTTAACGTCCGTTATAACGAAGTTACCGTCAGTCAACTTCATCATCTTCCGCACGATCGCCAGATCCACGGGATACGGAGCACAGAACCTTGGATCCACTATCACTCCGGCGATGCCACTGCCTTGTGGAGGCGGAGGAGCCGTGCCTGGTGGGTAAGCATACACATAAGGTTGCTCCATTTTCTTCTCCAACTTTAGCAACGTGTTTTTGTATATGCTCTCTCTATTTTGTTCTCGCCGCCTATATGCCGAAAAGATAAGTTTAGCTAGAATTTATTTACAAAAATAAATATCTGGATCGAATATTATATGTTGACTTTTATTTCTTTTTCTTCCTTGAGAACAAACTTTATGCACTTTTTTTATTTAAAAAGGCTTATTTATGAAGTAAATGAATGTGTCCGATATTTCATCATGAATTTAACACGGAAACAAGGATTATTCAGTGAACATTGGTACCTCCACCGACCGACGCAGGCCCCCAAGATAACGAAGCTTCCCAATTTGTCCACATGATTAAAGGCCCAACAACTGTTCTACTCAACTGTATTTAATATGTTTCCTTCTGTACAGCCCTATGAACAAGAATATAAAGTTGTTTTAGATTAAATAAAATTTCGTAAATTTAAATAATTTACTCTATAATTTTCTCTAAAACAAAGTAATTCTATTATTAAGTAATACCATTAGAGTAAAAATTACTCTATAACAGAATTATTTTGTTTTAGAAAAAAAATTATAGAATAAATTATAAATAGCCATTAGAATTGCTCATGCATCTATCGAGATAGTGGAAAAAAATTTTTGAAAGGATTTTGTTATTTGTTTATGTTTGTTCATAACTTCATATGAAATTCTCAGTTTAAATTCGGGTGAACTAGATGTAGAATAAATTATTTAACCAAAAGACCCTTTAATTACTTTAGATTATTTATTAGCTATTAAATATAATAAATTTAACAACTTGAAAGGCGAGAATTTGTAAACTATTCTAAAAACCAATAAAGAGTTGTTACAGAGAGTTAAGGAGAGACATAATCTTTTTGTTTCATCCGTGGATTAGCAACGTTTTATTTTTTCGTCGGATACTTTCTAACGACCGTGATATTTATGTTTAGTTAGAATTTTTGTTTTGGTAATAAATTTCCCGTTTTATAACGGTACTTTGGAGTGCTTTGATTTAAATTGGAGATTATTACACATATCGACACATGTATGTATTTGTATAATGAATTTGTTGGAAAATATTCAAACTCGAATTATGCAGTGTGGTAAGCTTTTGGGCTAGTCCATTTTGTAATACTAAGTGCGTGTTTTTCGAAGCCGATAGGATTTATAAAAGAAAGTGTTCTTGGGTATGATTTATTGTTTTAAGTGGAAAAGAATTTGTGAAAAGGAGAAAAAAAATAGAGTAGATATTGTCCGTGTTCGGGAACGCGCTAGGCGCTAGTCGGGCGGTTGGGTTGGGCCTAGCGCCTAAAGAGAAAATCGGGGATTAATCGGAAATTATGCGGGGCGGAATTTTTAGATGGTTTACT
>NC_027750.1:131821-144763 GCF_000695525.1 Brassica oleracea var. oleracea
TAGGCGGCTAGGCGGTCATTTAGGCGGTCTAGGCTGAAAAAATCGGATATCCGATTTTTTAAACCGATTTGGCATAAATCGGGACGGAAGAGTGACGCGTAGCGCCTAGGCGGCCGATTTTTAGAACCGGGGATATTGTTACTCAGAAATTCAAGACAATTGAATATTTTTCTTTGCTTTAAGTAGAATATTATAACAAAATAATATTTCACTTGATTGTAACATTTTCGTGGAAGCTAGAGCAATACAAAAGTTAAAGTGTGAATGGTTACAAAGTGTAATAAATAGGTGAAAAAATAAAGCAGAAACGAGAAAATCGAAAAATAACAAAATTAGAGTAAACTTTTTCATCTCATAAAAGTTGAGGGAATATTTACTTTATTTTCTCACATTTTTAAAGTAAATGCGTTGAAATCATTCTACTTGATTTGGGTAAAATCAGAGAAAATGAACTGAAATGAATTTTCACCTACTTATACCGTATAATCACATTCTTAGAGTAAATATTTACTCTATAATGACTAATTAGGTAGATGCATTGCGTGGGTGCATATCCTGCCCCTTATAGACGACAGGATTATCTATCATCACTTGAAATAGTCTGGTTATAAATAAGTACGGTCACGCCTTGGAGTTTGAAAATGTTTACACTTACTGTTTGGTCTCTGTTGAGTACTTTTTGTTCATAGCCTGATATTTGGTTGTCAAAAGAATAACTATTTTATTTGACTTTTAGCTATCTTGCATATTGCAAATATTAGGTCAGTACCAGTTGACAAAAAACAAAAAAAAGGCCAGTACCAAACAGAGAAGGCGCACTCACCAGTTTAAAATGTGATAAATATCAACTTTAAATATCGAATATTTCATTGTTAACTGACGATCACTAGTTTTAGAGTTGAAGACAAGAATATATACTCATTTGATGACAAAAAAAGAGAGCATATATCTCTTAACATTTTCTTGGTCGGCTTGTCTATATATTAATATCTGTGGTTTTTTTGTGAATAAGATATTACGATAATGCTATTATTAGATGCTGTACGAAAATATGGAAGTTTACTAATCTATAATCGCTGCTGAAGAAATGATAAGATTAGGGGAATAATTAATGGAATATTAAAAAGAAAGAGCGATATTCAGGAAGTGAAAGTACTGTCCGCACTCGAATCTGTCCTTCCTCGCATGCTTACTCCACCATATACACACATATCCAATGGCCTAACTTCTCGACTGCGACTTCTCTTTTTTTCTCTTTACCTTTATGCCCCTCTTCGTCCTTCACCGTACGGTTAGCTCTCTCTATATTTAATTTATCTTTACAGTTACACAAATACCCCTCACTATTCTCGTGTTTTCGTTTTTAAAATATATTTATATTATACATCATACTAATCAAAGCCGGACCAATTTTATCAATAATATATAAACATGTTATGTTTGTCATATTTCATTTTCTTTTGTCTTTGTTTATGGTATTTCATTTAATTGTGTGTGTTTTATAATCTCATACTCATTTTATTTTATTTTCTAAAAAAAAATTAATTGGATTTAAAAAAAAAATTACATTAATTTATAATATTACTTTATAATTTTTTGTAGATTATAAACATAGTTTGTCTTAGAAATAGCTTGGTATTTTAGTTAGAAACGTGTCGAAGCTAAAATAAATAATTGAATTTATAGTGGTTGCATATATCAAAAGATTTTTACAAAACTAGTAAGAGGTGTGCATATTAAAAAAAGTTCATAAAATGTGAGATTTCGTCTATCCAGCAATTCAATAATGATTTAAGCTAACTACTACTAATATATGTTGGATTAAAGAAACGTTCAGTGGTTTTATTTCCCTTATTTTTAAACTTGTTTCATAGCAAGGACTAATATGTAAAATGGTAATATCAATTGTCCTTCAAGTCTTTCTTCCAAGTCTTGTTCCGTCCTTTTTTTCTCTGTTTCCCATAGAAACTGTGAATCTGTGGGTTTTTCGCAAATCCTCATCGAAACTGTTTATCCATTTGATAAAGATAAAATCAGCAAGTAAAAGCAATGAAGAAGGCGAAGCAGATTCAACACATGATCTCAAAGCCTTTCGATCTTCTGTCGGAGGAGCTGGTCTTCATAATCCTAGACCTCGTCGCTCAGAGCCCTTCCGATCTCAAATCCTTCTCTCTTACCTGCAAATGGTTCTACCAAGTGGAGGCCAGGCACCGGAGATCCCTGAAACCTCTCCGAGCGGAGTATCTTCCTCGAATCCTGACAAGATACCGGAATACCTCCGATCTCGATCTTACCTTCTGCCCGCGCGTCACGGACTACGCGCTTAGCGTGGTCGGGTGCCTCTCCGGACCGACGCTGAGGTCAGTAGACTTATCGAGGTCATTCTCCTTCTCGGCGGCGGGGCTGCTGAGACTGGCGGTGAAATGTGTGAGTCTGGTGGAGATAGACCTGTCGAACGCGACGGAGATGAGGGACGCGGCAGCGGCGGTGGTGGCGGAGGCGAAGAGCTTGGAGAGGCTGAAGCTGGGGAGATGCAAGAAGCTGACGGACATGGGAATAGGATGTATAGCGGTGGGATGTAGGAAGCTGAAGAGGGTGAGCTTGAAATGGTGTGTCGGCGTCGGAGATTTAGGAGTCGGTCTGCTTGCCGTCAAATGCAAGGACCTTCGCTCCTTAGACCTCTCCTACTTGCCGGTCTATTCCTCTCTCTCTTTAATTAATTTAGCTTTTCTTCTTCTTCTTCTTCTTCTTTAATTCCTGAGAGAATCTCTGTCTCTGTGCCTTTTTCTTCCTTACTACAGATCACAGGCAAGTGTTTGCATGATGTTCTCAAACTTCAACACCTTGAAGAACTTCTTCTACAAGGTTGCTTCGGAGTCGATGATGACTCTCTTAAATCACTCACTCATCATTGCAACTCCTTAAAGGTAATACATCTCCATCTTAACAGTAGACTTTTGAGACTTTACTTTTTAAAAATCTGTCTTCTCTCATATTCTGTGTAGAACCTGGATGCATCGAGTTGCCAGAATTTAACTCAGAGAGGTTTAACCTCACTTTTAAGCGGGGCCAGATGTCTCGAGCGCCTTGATCTAGCACACTCTTCTTCTGTAAGTTCCTCATTTATCAACCAATACATATGCTCTCTGAGTCTATCATGCCCTTTTTTATGGAGTGAGGGTTTATTTTTATTTTTCTGATAATAGGTGATCTCATTGGATTTTGCAAGTAGCTTAAACAAGGTTTCTTCAGCATTGCAGTCGATCAGGTTGGATGGTTGTTCGGTAACTTGTGATGGGTTGAAGGCGATAGGGACACTGTGCATTTCCCTCAGAGAGGTTAGCCTAAGCAAATGTGTCACCGTAACTGATGAAGGTCTCTCTTGTCTAGTTATGAAACTCAAAGACCTTAGAAAACTTGACATCACCTGTTGCCGGAAACTAACTGGAGTTTCAATCACCCAAGTCGCCAATTCTTGTCCTTTACTAGTCTCTTTGAAGATGGAGTCTTGTTCCCTTGTTTCCAGAGATGCCTTTTGGTTGCTCGGACACAAGTGTCGCCTACTTGAAGAGCTTGACTTTACTGACAATGAGATTGATGATGGAGGTTCTTTCTTTTTTTCTCACTCTTTTTGATTTTTTGTTACGGGTATAACTAAGTCAACTAAACTCATCTCATAATGCGTGCTTGTTTGTTTCGGTGCAGGACTAAAATCCATATCCAGTTGTCGTAGTCTTTCCTCGTTGAAGTTGGGAATATGTCTGAATATAACAGACAGAGGACTCTCGTACATTGGTATGGGCTGCTCAAATCTCCGTGAACTTGATCTCTACAGGTCGGTAGGAATAACAGACATAGGAATCTCATCGATCGCGCAAGGCTGCTGTCATCTCGAAACAATAAACATATCATACTGCAAAGACATCACAGACAGGTCCTTGGTGTCATTGTCAAAATGCTCAATGTTACAAACATTCGAGAGCAGGGGATGTCAACACATCACTTGCCAAGGACTTGCCGCCATTGCTGTTCGATGTAAGCGGCTCACCAAGCTCGACTTGAAAAAGTGTCCTTTCATCAATGACTCCGGTTTGCTCACTCTCGCTCACTTTTCACAGGGCCTCAAACAGGTAAAGAGAACTCGTGAATATATCCCCCTTCCCTTCCATTTACGGAACCCACCCTTTGTTTCTGATGATCTTTTTTTGATTGTTGTTGCAGATAAGCGTGTCGGAGACGGGGGTGACAGACGTGGGACTTGTGTCGCTAGCAAACATAGGGTGTTTGCAGAACATAGCGGCAGTGAACACGCGGGGTTTAAGCCCGAGTGGAGTAGCAGCAGCGTTGGTTGGGTGTGGAGGTTTAAGGAAAGCGAAACTCCACGCTTCCCTCAGATTACTAGTTCCTCCTTCTCTTATTACCCACATGGAAGCTCGTGGTTGCGCCTTCCTGTGGAAAGACTATAACAATCATAATAATAATAACACACTTCAGGTACGGTTTTCTTTGCAAGTAAAAGTTCGGTGGTGAAGCTATATGATAATAATAATATGGTAATAACAATTATACTTGGAACAGGCGGAGTTAGATCCCAAGTACTGGAAGCTACAGCTGGAAGAAGATATTGAGCTTTAGAAGAAAAAACATAATGTTGTGAAGAAACATTCTCAAGGGGAAAGAGACGGAGCCACCATACCGGCCAAGGCCCCATTGTTTGGATTTAGAAAGAGGAACTAAAGCTTGGTATCTATGTCGACGGCGCGTGTTGCCTCACACACATACACGTATATCCATCCTTACGTATGTATATGGTTGTGACATGGATTGGTGGTTAGTTTGTATGTATACCCTTTTGTAATTTCATTTCCTTTTTTGGATGTTAAAGTTAACGGACGTCACAAGAGATTGATTGCCTTTGTTCCTTTTTTTGTCTTTCTTTCTTTTCTGGATGGTTCTATCAACTTGGCTATGCAGTAGGGCCCGCCTTTTCATTTCTTAAGGGGCCTTATCCGGAAAGACCGTGAATCCTTGGGCCCTGTAATGGTCCGTCCACTCCAGCATCTCTTCACATGCTCCGAAAAAAGAATATGTGAGTCGACGACTCGGTGTCAGCAACAACCACCTCACCTCCTTCCCTCCCTCATGGCGATAACGGCTACTACTATGCCGTTCGGTGCGCCCACCACTTTTTCTTGCTTTCTACTTCTTCATAATTTAAGATTTGGACAAATATACAACCCGGTTTTTGTTCTTTCTCCCAACATATATAATAACATCCAGCTTGACAAATTCTCATACGTTTTGACACTTGCAAGGAATATCGCCACTACCTAAATAAACACATCTAAATTACGTTTCAGTCCAAAAAAGTATCACCGGCAGATGATGCCATCGAATTTTAATTTTATTCGATCAATCAATCATAAAAAGATAAACCAAATGATTACACACCCCTAATCACCTGCTTCTTTTTTTCCTGCAGTGCTTTTAATTAGGCCACATTGATTACGGAACCGCCCATAATTTGTTTTCTTCTTTTGCCTTAATATTATAAACTAGATTTTGATGCGGATTTTTTAGATTATATTATAATATAAATTCATATTATATTGAAGAAGATAATTTTTAAAAATTATATATTCTATTAGTAGTTTATTTAAGATTTTATATGTACATTTTATATAACTTTCTCTTAGACCTGGATATTTAATCCTGACCAAAGACAAAACCGAAACCGACTCAAAACATAGGTTTGGTCTGGGTCCGAGTTCAGAGAAAATTATCTAATAGGTATTTTTTTTTAGATCCGCGGGTCTTTGTTTGAGTTTGGATCCTACCCGAAACCTAATCGGAAATATTTTGTGTATATTAAGTATATTAGGATATTTCGAATATGTTTCTGGTATTACATGTATTTTTAAAGTTTTGAGTTTGGATTTACAATATTTTTGGGTTTCAGGTAAAATTTGAATTTTTTAAAGAAAATTAGGTAATCGGATAAAATTTTAGGTATTTTTTGGTTCACCGGATCAGATTTCGAATAAAATTTTAGATTTTTAGGTATTTAAATATTTTGGATTTTTTTGGAGTTTAAATATTTTTCATGTTTTGGGTATTTTTCATATTTTTAGATAATTCGAATCTTTTTGAATCCTAAATACCCTTAATGATATGTCCAGATATGATATACTTACCTTTGAGTTTGTGGAAATATTAGAAATATATTGCAAAGCTTTTTTTATACTTATACGTTATAACCGTTCTATGACATGATATTGTAAAAATTATAACCAAAGAAAAAAAAAACACTTTATCATCATGGTTAGACATGGAACTATAAACCGAGAACCAACAATGAATCAAAACCGAAGCAAAAAAAACTTAAAACTAAATTGATATTCACAAATAACTAAGTGGTTCCTATATATCTAAAACCGAAAAATAAAAATCGAACCTTTAAAAAAATATATTTTTTTTTGATGAATATAGATTTCAAATATGGTGGTTCCTATGATTGAAGAGATATACAAATTTTAAAAATGTGATTTTTTTTTTCAAAATATAGTGGTTTCCATTTCCCTGTTGAAAAATTTAATATTACTCTACTTACGTAAAGTATTCAAAATTTAATAACAATATAAATTTAGATAATAATTTTTCAATCATAAAGATATTTAACAAAACTATGAAATTGTTTTTAGAACTCATTTCTGAAACACTAAAGAAATAAACCATAGTATTTTTCTATTCAAAGAGACACTTAATCATTTATAATATGAATATGTTTGCATGTCACGTAATTGCAATAGGAACTGGACCTGAGAGGTTATAATATTTCATGTCTAACTATTACATAATATGTAATTAAGAATATTATAATATTTTATAGTTTTCATGTGAATATTATAAATTTTAGATGTCTCACCATTTTGTAGTGCAATTGTATTGCGGTATTAATTTTTTTGTTTTATAAATTTATATTTGTTTTCCGTTTTAAGTGTTCTATATTTTTTTTATAAATTTACATTGCAGATGTATCATATATTTGTCAAAATCTATTTATTAGTTATTCTTTTATTGTTTCCATATTTAAAAGTGGGATTTATTACGTGTATTTGAATTATGGTAACTGAATATATTTGTTGAAATATTGATTACAAATCGATTTTTTTTTTATATTGCTAAAATGCAATATTTTTTTTAAATGCTATTCATGTTTCTAAACAATATAGATATATAGTGCTATTCTTGTTTCCAAACAAATCTAAAATGTACTTCATTTTTAATAATATAGACTAGATCTCGACCCGCGCAACCGCACAGGTTTTTGTTTTCATTTATTTTTATATAAACATTTTGTTTTCAATTCTAAATTGATATATATTATAATATATATGTGTCTATCAATTTTTAAAACATAATAAGTTTACGGTATATTTTTTCATTAAATAGATTGTTTCAAACTTTCACATGTATTTGTATCTTCTTCTATATATATTTTTGGATTAGTATTTCATTATTAAAATCGCATAGATTAGTAAAATATTGTTTTATTGTCATATTCAAAGATATTGTAACATTTCACAAATTTAGAAAGTTTTTAAAAAAATAAACTTTCCGTTTCATAGATTTATATTATCAAGCAAATAATTAAACATTTAGCTTTTGTTTAATTTTTGAAATAAACAATATAGTTTAAAATTTGTTTTCATTGGTTTAAGGTAGTAAAGATTAATCATTGTTAGATAATATGATTTTTGTTATTTAAAAAAAAAGTCTTTATAATTTTAAAAGTTAACATCGACAAATATTTAAATAATTAACATATGGAGGTATAATATTATAATATTAAATTAAATCTATTTAATTTATACTATCTATAAATCCAATGGATCATCTATTGTTTAAATCCAATTATTGATAGCCTAATAAAAAATTTTGATAGGCTTAAAATTTAAATGATAAGATTATAGATTAAATGTAACAAAATTTTCTAGAAATATGTCCATTGGGTTTATTTTTTAAAAAAAAAATCACACATGAATCAAGGTTGTGACATCTTTATTATTTTTTGGTGTGACATCGTTATTATTTTCTTGTAATAATTGTTTATTTCCTCTACTAAAAGCGCCCGAAAATATGAATAGTACTTATAACTTCTTCTCCATTATGCCAGTATGATTTAAAACGAAATTTCTCATAATACAGCACCATGTGTTTCTGTAGCCGATGATATTTAATGATTTAGAGTGAACCCAATTGCTGTCAACCATCCATCTTTAATCAAAGTCATAGTTACACTATTATTAAAATACAGGTGCATTGTCTCACTAACGCAAACCATTGATAGACTAAATGATTTTGGGAGGAGAAAAAAAAAAAACTAAATGATAGTGAGTTCACTAATAGTCATAACATTTACGATCACGTCTAAACTAAGCATCATTTTAGTTGTTGCTTTAGCTGCATTGGATCCACCAAACATTTAACTTTTAATTCCTCAAAAAAGTGTTAAAGAATTTATGGTAATGAATGAAACAGAAAGAAGAAGAATGGGAACAAAGCGAGAGTAAAAGCAACAGAAAACTTCAAATTGTGATTTGCCACAAAAAGTCAGCGTGGCAATGCCGAAAATAAAGTAGGAAAAGGTGCCCTTAAACATAAAATTACAATAGGCCGTATAATACGCGTCTGATGAATAGATAGAGAGAGAAACGCGGTTGCTTTATCATCTTTCTTTCTGTCTCTATTCCGTTCCGTCTGTCTGTCTGGCTTTTAGTTTTCCATGATCCTCTTTCTTTCCTCCTTCCACCGTATAGTAGAATAGTAAAGTAGTTCACACACCTACCCTTACCCTTTGTCGTCATCGGAGAAGTATGCGCTGCTTTTCCCGTAATCAGGCGTGTAAGAGTCGGATCTGTAATTACTCGTGTTTATCGAGAAGCCTAATCGGAGCAAATCACACCTCTGCTCGTTTCTCCTCTCGTTAGTCCTTTTGTTGTTCGCGCTCCCTCAGATTCAGGGGTTTCTTATTTTGGGGTGGTTTTCCAATAAACAAAACAAAACAACCAACCGCAACCGCGAGAGCTATTAAAAAAAAAAAAAAAAAAGAAATGGAGACGACGGGGAGCTTGCTGTTGCGGAAAATGATGGTGCGGGTGCTTCTCATGGGCGTTCTCGTCATCCTCGTTCGATTTGCTTATGTGGTCACCATCACTGGTGAATCATGCAACCGCGGCGACTTCTGCTTCTTCTCTCTCCCTCAGAATCTCAACCTCGTCATCTCCTCCGGCTCTTCAGCCATCAGATCTACCTCCTCCTCCTCAGGCCACGATGACCTCTACACCAGCAGGGACTGGATCCAATCCGTTCGGTTTTACTCGTCCATCTTTCAGGATCTCATCTCCGACGGTTACCTCTCCCCGGAGTCGAACACGCTGTGTGTAGAGACGGCTACAGGGCAAGATGTGTTCGCCCTGAGAGAGATTGGGGTGAAGAACTCCATCGGGATCTCTAAGAAGGCCTTTCGCCCTTTGGTGGTGAGAGGCGAGGGCCACGCTATTCCTTTCCAGGACAACACCTTCGATTTCGTCTTCTCCGGTGGTGGCCGCCTTGGGAAGTCGTTGAAGCAGTTGGAGTTCGCCGACGAGATCACTCGGACCCTGAAGCCCCGAGGGATTGCGGTTGTTCATGTTGGAGCCACAGATACGTACAGTTTCAATTCATTCCTTGATTTGTTTAATTCTTGCAGTTTGTTGAAGATGCGTGATCTAGACGCTCCTTTTGATTCTCCTCATGTCAGAGAATTCGTTATTCATAAGGTTGAACAAGTAGCAGGTGGTCACCACCACCATCAGAATTCTGGTGGTGGCAAGTGCTGGATCCCTGCTTACAAAAGAGACTTGATTCGGGACGCTGAGCCCCTCATTCAAGACGAGCCTTTAAAGCCTTGGATCACTCTCAAGCGCAACATTCAAAACGTTAAATATATCCCTTCCATGGTTGATATTCGTTTCAAGAGCAGATACGTTTACGTTGATGTTGGTGCCCGAAGCTACGGTTCAAGCATTGGGAGCTGGTTCAAGAAACAGTACCCCAAGCAGAACCAGACTTTTGATGTTTTCGCCATTGAGGCTGACAAGGCCTTCCATGACGAGTATAAGATCAAGAAGAAGGTGCAGCTCTTGCCCTATGCTGCCTGGGTCAGGAACGAGACTTTGTCCTTTGAGATCAATCACGATCCTGGAAAAGATGCTGAAGCCAAAGCAATGGGCAGGGGAATGGGAAGAATTCAGCCAGTTACAAAATCTTCCTCGAGCTTAGCTGGAGAGGTGAACCTGATTCAAGGGTTCGATTTCGCTGACTGGTTGAAGAAGAGTGTGAGAGAGAGGGACTTTGTTGTGATGAAGATGGATGTTGAAGGAACTGAATTCGATCTGATCCCCAGGCTGATCAAGACTGGAGCCATTTGTCTTATCGATGAGTTGTTCCTTGAATGCCATTACAACAGGTGGCAGAGATGTTGTCCTGGCCAAAGGAGCCTGAAGTACAACAAGACTTATAACCAATGCTTAGAGCTCTTCACTTCGCTCAGACAACGTGGGGTGCTTGTCCATCAATGGTGGTAATGCTTGCATTATCTCCTTCTTTCTTCATATGCCTTTGGGGTGATTTCCAATCTATAAAATGTTCTTTTCTTCTTCTAGAATATAAACAAAGATATTGTAGGTTCCTTTTATTTAAAAGAAAAAAATTCTATTCGTGTTTGTTTTGAAATTCCCTTCAATGTAAGAAGTTTAGCTTGAAATGGATAAAACGTTTTTAAGTTTCTCTTCACTTCTCTTAAAACTTATATAGTATGATGACCTAGTTCTATAGAGACTACTGCTTTCCAATGAAGGAAGAAGAGGAACACAAGTTTTGCTTTGCCTCTTCTTAGCTAATGTACTCTGCTGGAAGAATGGTTTTAAGAATGGCTGTTACTGGAGCAATGCAAATGCCTTGAATCAAGGTATGTATGTTCATCTCTACTTTATCTTCTTTCAAGAGTATATGGATGTTTTATCTAAGTTAGTCAGCCGTCCTTTCCGGAATTGTTGACTTCTATGCTATCTCTTGCTTACAAACCCCCCAACCTAAATTAACTAATGGACTATATAGCCTTTTGGTTCATCAAATTCAAAAATCCAACCTCAGTTATTTTTTTCCCCAAGATGCATCTGTTTATAGATTAAAAAAAGTTATACACAAGATGCACTACCCCTAAATAGCTTTTTAAACTAAACAAAATAGAGAAGATGTTAATTAATTTCTGTTAAAACAAAATGTGATGGTATAAAATCTCTTGAAACACACAGATGGTTTCAAAACAGAACAAAATGGTTTGTATTAAAATGATAATTCTCTAATAAACTTATCACTGGTCGGTTTCTTGGATTATACAACGTGATTATACAACGTGTTATTAACGTCTAAACAAAAGGATGTACAAATCCATAAAAACAAAAAAAAAAGGAGAAAGAAAAGGTCATTGGTGGAGAGCGAGAACAGAAACAGAGAGCTGGAGATCTTTGGAGATCAACAAATCTCCAAGCTCTCCTAATTCCTTCATGTTGCTCCATTCTGACAACCCTTCCAACATCAATAGATTCTCTTCGTGTCTTATCCCAACCATCATCACATCGAAGTCGTCTCCTTCCTTCCTTAGCAACTCCATCAATTCCACAGCTTCCTCTATTCTTACCTTTTTTTTTTTTTTACCATTTTCACAAACACACGTTAATTATGAGCTGTTTTCTTCTTAAACAAGAAACTTCTAAGCTAATCAGAAACCTACCTCTCTGAATATTATGTTATTTTCGGAATTCTCTTTGCGGAACATGTTGATGACTCTCATGTCGTGATTTCTCTCGACCATGTCTCGGAGCGGCGAGGCGCCGTTGTGATCCAACAGCCGGAAGACATGAAGCTCGACGCTCGGATGGTTTGCTAAGCGTGTAGCATACGCAAGCATTTCGCGGTCATCTGGTCCGCCTAAGAAGACAGCACAGATAGTGATGCAAAGCTTTTTGATGGGAACGAACCTGAAATCAGGGAGCCTCCCTCGGTCTATGAAGAGCGCGACGGAGCACGGACATGTTTGCAGGAGATTCCTACACAACAGCCTCTCCCACGACTCCATCCCGGCATCAAGAGTTAGGACCACAAGATCTGTCTCCTGGTCAAATGCAATTGTGCAAACGTCCTCGTGCATCGTCTTCCGCGGTGCCACCGCCGTAAAGCACTCTATCAGTACGGTCTCCTGTCGCATTACAAAAAAAAAAAATTTATTTAAATGAATTAAGATTAATTTGTCTCTAATCAAATAAGATTAATTTCGGGTTAGTAAATAAATAATGTGTACCGGATTACTCTTCTTGTAGTTGTGGAAGGCCTTAACGATCTGGTCTCTTGGGCTAGGCACGACGAAGGGACTTATCTCTTGAGTGTGATGAATGAGAAGAGGAAGACTATGGTTATTCAGCTCTTCTAAGTTCAAGGCGAAGACGGAGAGAGGAGATCCGATGGCTGGACGAGAGAGTTCGACGAGGTCCAGCACTGGACGGACCGCCTCGCGCTGCCTGAAACAAGTGAGGATCCTCAAAGGAGCCTCGATTCGACAGTGTTGAACCGTACGTCTCTTGTAAGGGTTGCGTTTGCTCATGGTTTGGTACACTTTCTTGACAACTACTATGAGAATTGTTGAGTTTATCATTGCTGACATCACCATTGCTCCAAATGTTTTCTTTGATATTTTCTGCAGCCCTTGAACAAAAGTTTTATCCCATTGTCATTTATCTCTTAATTAATATCTTATTGACCTAGCTAGAGAATTAAGCATGCATCGATCGTGTGGTGAATATATGTATATGTTCCTTGTGCGCGCATTAATGCATGCATGTA
>NC_027750.1:145055-152680 GCF_000695525.1 Brassica oleracea var. oleracea
GGGGGGGGGGGGGGGTTAATTAATTTTACCCTGTAATTGAAGTTCTGTTTGTAGATTTGAACATCGTAAATTCCTTGGATATTGACGATAAACCCGACAAGAATGGCGTGCCAAAGTGGCACATTATAGTAAAGGGAAGGCAAGGCAACAGCCACGACTTTGGCGAACCGGACCATGCCAAAGAGTATCTCATATCGGATTAAATCTCCCAAGGAAAACAGAGAGAGATCCATGTTGTAGCCAATCCCTATGATGTAGCAAGGCATCAGGAAATACCAGATGAAGCAACCCATTTTTTCGGAGAGTCCTGTTCCAAGAGGCGGACGTTTCGGGGTGGCTAGACCCAAGGCCACCGCGCCAAAGAAGTAAGGTAAGCCCACAAATTCTGACCAGAGAGAGGAGATGAAGAGCAAGACACATATAACGGTGAGATATGATGCCTTTAGAGAGTGTCCCACTGGTGTTCTCTTCATCATCCACACCATTATCGGTCGGAACACGTATACTATTACCACTATCATTAGCATCTGCAATTATTTATTTATATATATATATATAAAAAAAAAATAGATTTTATGATACATAATTGTATAAACTTGGTGGCACGTACGTACGTACCTGTGCGGCGGACAAGAAATAGGCGTGATTTTTATCGGCTGAGTGAGTGTTATGTTTAAGGGCGATGTTAAGCATGAAAAAACACCAAGAGAGGCAGTCATGGACCATCATGGAGGCAAGTGCTAACCTCCCTGGCTCGGTGTTGAGCATCTTTAGGTTCGACAACACTCCGTAAACCACCTGAAAGAACATGGTGGACTGCACGATCGCCACGTGATGAAACTCCGCAGGAGGTACCCCAGCGGGTCTACCTCCTAGCCTCTTGGAGATCAAGATGGCAGTGAATTGGCCCCACAGGAAAGGTATGAGGAAAAGGACGATGCCGTTTATGAATGCTAACCTGCCTACTCTCTTTATCATATGCGTGTCTATTTGACATGTTGTGACGTAGCAGATGAAGAGGAAACATATGGCCTCAAAGGATTCGATTATGTAAATGCTTCTCGTGTAGAAAAATGTCGACATGTACTGTTTGTTACGTCCTATAATTGACGGTCCTAAGCAGATCCCAGCCTGCATGCATGCAGCAGCATTCATATTAAAATAATTAAGGAGTGTTTTCTGAATATTTTTGGAATAAAATATGCTGATAAAGCAACAAAAAAAAAGAGAGAAGAAGGTTAGATGTATGTATACGAGGATCTGAGCGAGAAATGCAAATTTTCCGAAAGGCCGGAGAAGGAACTGAAAAAACATGGAAAATAGGGAGACCACAGATATCTGAAGGAGAAGAAGAGGAAGAGCAAACTTGATCGGATTCTCTCCATGCGCAATGCCCATCGAGCTTGCACCTATCCATGTCTCGCAAATCCAGTCTACTCCTCCGTAGTTATATGTTTTGGTTATATTTTCCATTTTCACCTTCTAGGTTAGGTGTTTCCCTAAAGAGCCAAAGCATAGAAAGAGAGATATTGTAGAGGAAGAAAGTATAACTATTCTTGATTTTTTTCGCCTCTCTATGTTTAGGGGTTTAATATTCGATATAGGTCATCCTACTTTTAAGGTCTCTATATCTGCTCATGTGCGGTACAAAATCTTGGGCATGATCGGATAATCAGATTATAGCTTTGGATTGATTGGTGCAATATAACTGCATGTAATAAATGTTAAAATAGTATTTTATCATTGATTGATATCCTCTTGTTCTTCATTAATCGTGCGAGGTCATCCTACTACGCTACATATTATGATGGTCAAGTCAATCATTCATAGCGATTATACCTTATAATTAATATCGGTATGGATTGTCACATGAAACGGAACATTTCATCAAAAACATCAGTCTATGTTATATATTGAACGGTCATGATCTAAATTAAGACTTAATTTAAGTTTATGACTAACTACACAAAAAATGAAAATTTATTTTATAAACATATAAGCAAGAAAAGAAATAGAAGGAACTGAGAAATGGCCTTTTCCATTTTTTACTTTCTTCTGTACGGTTACAAAATCAACACAAATTATTTGGAAAACAACAAAACAGTTTGCAGTCTCAAAAAAAGAAACATACATCTTCTTCCCCCAGCTGGACGATGTTTCCTCAGTTATCAGTTAGCGTATGCTGAATTAAAAAAACAATAAAACGTTTGCTTTCTCCACAAGATAAATGAAGAAGACTAAGAAGAAGATGATAGACAATAGATGTGAGCCATGGCTGGGATCTGTCTCTGTCGGTATATTTAGAGGAGATTGACTCATTGGGTATTCGACTCCTCTTCCTCTTCTGACTCCTCTTCCTCTTCTTCTTCTTCTTCTTCTTCTTCTTCTTCTTCATTTCTCTAGTCTCATCTCTCTCTTCCTTCTTCCAAGCTCTTTTCCGTCTTCTCTCGCAAACGTACCACTCTGTCACTCATATTCTGGTAATTCTTCATTTTATTACCTCTTTTTTTTGTTGGTTTATAATGGTTATAAGAACATAGACTGGTGTGTTTAAAGAGGATAATGAAGCTCTCCTCTGTTGTCGATGAGTGTTTAGTGGCATAAGTAATGTTTTCTTTAGGAAGCTCCTTTGTTGTGTTGTTTTATTTTATTATTATAGAAACATATACATTGATTGATCTTAACCACAGACACCTTCTTTGATATTCTTGGGGTTGGATTAGTCTTCATGATCCCATAGATCTGCCACGCTTCGGAATGGACCTTCGCTCTTGTTGACGAACATATCCTCACCGTCCATCACTCGTTTCTGCGTTCAAAAGTGTTGTAACATTGGGATCAAAACCAGAGTAATACAAGCAAGAAGTGCTCTATTTCTCACTAGCAGAAAAGGACCAATTACAATAAATCAGAAGCAGATGAGTGCTCTCTTCTCTTAACTCTGTTTCTAAAACGTAAAGAAGATTCTGGTCGGTAAAAAGGCTAAAGTCTACCTGGTCACTGATGCTGTTGAGAGCTTCAAAGTCTTGGTCAGGTATCACCCAGTCAAAAACTTTGATGTTCTCCTTGATCCTCTCTGGATTGGATGACTTTGGGATGACACTTGTTCCTCTCTGAAGACCCCATTTTACTAGTACCTGTCCCGGTGTCTTGTTCAGCTTCTTGGCTATCCTCTCCACTGTCTGATCATGTATCAGACCTCTCCCGCCTTCTTGAGATCCCAGCGGCGAATAGGCCTTTTGCAAGTTTCAGTAAGCAGTGAATCTATATTCGAACAGAGACGTGAACAAAGAATCATATTAGTTTTGAACTTACAGTAACATGGATACCATTCATTCTGCAGAGTTGGAGCATTTGGTCATTTCTCCAACCAGGATGCATTTCCATCTAAGATAACAAAACTCAATATACGTATACAAGTAGATGAACACATACATGATGATTGATTTAAAGAGTGTGATACAAAACCTGGCAAACGGAAGGGATCAATTCAGCGAAGCGTAGAAGCTTATTGAGCTTAGTGATGGTGAAGTTACAAACGCCAATGCTCCTGATAAGATTGTCCTTGACAAGCTTCTCCATTTCTCTCCAAACACCTTCCATGTCAAACTCAAGGACGTCCCCTGCCTTTGGTGGCTTACTCGCTCCTTCTCTTAGCCGAAAAGGCCAGTGTATCTGCACATAATTTGAATTTGTAAAGGCTAGAAAGAAAGTATATTCAGTAATCTAGGGAATAACAAATAAACAAACATACCAGGTAAAGATCAAGGTAGTCTAACTGAAGCTCTTGAAGGGTATTTTGCAGAGCAGGACGCACTCTCTCAGGGGACAACTCTGTACACCTTTACTTACACGCACGTTTATCCAAAAAAAAAAAAAACAATTAGAAAAAGAGTGAAGAAGAAGTAGTAAAAGAAAGGAATGGGTGTGTTTACCAAAGCTTGGAGGTCACGAAAAGGTCCCTCCTCTCAAGACCAGCGTGCATAGCCCTCTTCATCCCTTGACCGACCTTGTACAAGAGTTAAGGACCTTTTTGTTTTTTTACATCTAAACTAAGAAACTGTCTTTCAGACATAACAAGAAAAAGAGAGAGAGAGAGAGGGACCTCATTCTGATCACCATATTCCCAAGCTGTATCAATGTGCCTATAACCACCCTGCAGCATCAAAGGAAGAGTATAGCATTTAGATGATTGATTCCTAGATCAGAACTAACTCAGAGTTGTGAAAGAAATGACCTCGAGGAGGGCAGTGAAAACGGCGTGGGAGGCTTGAGAGCCAGATTGCCAGGTGCCGAGTCCAACGGCTGGGATCTTGTGGCCGCTCAACAGCCTAAACGACTCCGTCTTCTGCCCTTCCGGCGTAAACGTGGTATGTGCCATTATCTACCTCGAGTTCTTCTACCTACATACAAACGCAGACGGGATCTATTTAATGCAGAAACAGGCACCGCCACTTGGCAGAAGACAGCCATCGAGGAGCCGCGTGTCTTGGTCTGCTACTGCTAGTTAAATAGCACAAGTGAGGTGGTTATCAGCTTTCCCGTATAAATTGGGCCTGAAACGTTGGGCCATAGAGAATAATAAAAAGGCTTTTTGGAGGACAAATTAAAGATGGAATATAATTGGTCTGACACTTTATTATCAGCTTTAAGAAGAAGACTGGGGATCGATCGAGTGATAGAGAGTGAAACAAACAAAAGAAGAAGAAGAAGAAGAAGAGAAGATGCCGTGCCTTAACATCTCCACCAACGTCAGCCTCGACGGCGTCGATACCTCTTCCATCCTCTCCGAAGCTACCTCTTCCGTCGCCAAAATCATCGGCAAGCCTGAGAACGTATTCTTGATTTAAACCTGATCCATCCTCGTTTGGGGATCTAGGGATTGTTTATTGTTATTATCATTAGATTGAGTAATAATTTTAGCCAACTTATGAGGCGAAGCGAGGCTCATGACTGTTTCTAGTGCTCATTTCGAACAAGTTGCTTTCTCTTTGCTTGGTTTTTTTCTTGATGAATTTAATTGCTGCATTTTTTTTTCATGGTAATTTTGGCAGTATGTGATGATTGTGTTGAAAGGATCAGTGCCTATGGCATTTGGTGGCACCGAGGACCCTGCCGCTTATGGTGAACTTGTCTCCATCGGTGGCCTTAACCCCGATGTCAACAAGCAGCTCAGCGCTGCGGTCTCCGCCATCCTTGAGACTAAGCTCTCTGTTCCCAAGTCTCGCTTCTTCCTCAAGTTTTACGACACCAAGGCAAGCCTTTTCCCTCTCTCTCTCTCTCTCGGTTTGATGCACTCTAAACATAACATAATGATCCACATGTCTCTTTTTTGATTGATTTCGTTTTCACGCATCCAATCCATGGTTCTCGTTTTCATTCGTCCATGTTTTATCTATCTCTCTAGGCCCATCAAAGTCAAGAATATGCACAGTGTTTACATGCTTTACACCAGCACTACTAGGTCATGATTGAATAGAGAACAAAAACATCTTCTTGTGTAAGTTCATCATAAGACATACCTCTAACTTTCTTCTACTCTTAGAAAATAAAATAGCCATAAACAAGTTAAGATCAATCGTTGCAACCATTTCTAGAAGTCTACTCTACACCCACATCTTTTTGTTTGTTTGTTTTTGAGTTATTCATAAGGGTTTAGCTCCTCATTAGTGGGCCATACGGCCCCCGAGCATTCATCATGTTGATTGTTTGTTTATTATGCCCATAGGCCATCCTGAAAGGTCACTTCTTACTTTGTGCAGGGATCCTTCTTTGGTTGGAACGGATCGACTTTCTAGGTTTCGTCGCAGGAAATAAGTTAATGTGATCGCCAATGTATGAACGTGTGTGATTTTATTAGTATTCAACCTTCTCTCATCGCCAACTAGCTTTGAACTATCTTTCGGTTGTAAACTTATCGTAACGTTTGTTGGAGTTGCATTAAGAGAGAAGAACATTCAATGTTTTATGATGATGCTACAGCTCATCTTCAAAGATAATTGAGATGATCTGATCATATATTAATTTGGGTTAAGAGTAAATTCGGATTTCAGGATTCTGATCAAATGTCTTAAATTTACCTACGGATTTGGTTGATAATATATCGTTTTAAATAACTTTTAATATTATAGTATACTATTTTGGTAAACGAAACTTGCGTATTATGAGTGGAACTTTTCTGGTGAAAATGCGCTAAGTAATGAAGATGCATATGATATTACTAAAAAAAAAATATCGATTATCTGTGAGATGAAGCAACCAACAGAAATGAAAGTTGAAAAACGCGTAAATGCGTAACACAACGCGTGTTTGGTAAGAAACAGTCTTGGATGATCTGTAACTTCTCCTTCAGACCAACCCCTTATATTTATTACATACCCGATATCCGATCATAATCCCTGAAGAAGAAGAAGAAGAATCGAATGGTGTCGTCAGATTCTAATGTGCTTCCGGTTTCCACCACTCAGCCCCCAACCTTAACCGAATCGCAACCTCCAGCCGTCCGTGCATTTGTGAACCGCTTCACCGAAACGGTCCGTGATGGTCTGTCCCGTAGCCGTCCATGGTCCGAGCTCCTCGATCGATCCGCCTTCGCCAAGCCGGACTCTCTTTCTGAGGCAGCGTCGCGACTCCGGAAGAATTCCTCTTATTTCAGGGCGAATTACGTCTGCATCGTATCTCTGATCCTCGCTTTCTCTCTTCTCGCCCATCCATTCTCTCTCGTCCTCCTCGTCTGCCTCGCCGCCTCTTGGCTCTTCCTTTACCTCTTCCGTCCAGTCGATCGACCTCTCATCCTCTTCGGCCGATCTTTCTCTGACCTCGAAACTCTTGGTGCTCTTATCCTCTCCACAATAGCAGTCATCTTCTTCACCAGCGTTGGATCTGTACTCATATCTGCCCTCTTGGTCGGAATAGCGACGGTCTGCGTTCATGGTGCCTTCAGAGCTCCTAATGATCTCTTCCTCGACGAGCAAGATCCTGCCGCCGCCGGATTCCTCTCGTTCATCGGTGTCCCTACTACATATTCCTCCCTGTCATCCACTTCCTCAGCGCCTTCCGCCGTATAGTGACCAGAATCTAATAGTTTTTTTGTGTGTGTGTATCGGATTCATTCGACTGTTGTGAAGATTGTTGTTAATATGATTTCTTTGTGAACCCTTGGCCATTAAAACGGCGGCATAGTGAGAAAAAAAATCGTTGTTATCGGAATAACGTTATTCCGACGACATACCGACGAAAAAAATACTCGGAAATAACTCCTCGGAAATTCATCTTTCCTCGAAAATCTCTCGGAAATTTCTGACGGAATTCCGAGGAAATGAATTTCCTCGAAATATTCCGAGGAAATGAATTTCCTCGAAATATTCCGAGGACTTTTTTCGTCGGAAATTCCTCGGAATATTCCGACGAATATATCGTCGGAATATTCCGAGGGATACACTTCCTCGAAATATTTCCAAAATTCAAAAAAAAAATTATAAATTTATTTTTTAAAATTGAAATTCAAAAATATAAAATTAAAATTGAAATAGAAAACATATTTAAAATACAAAAAATAATAAAATAGTTTTTATAAATAAAAAAATGTTTTATAAATACAAAATTAGTTTTAATAAATATAAATA